>NC_081381.1:41619783-41919783 GCF_030684315.1 Stegostoma tigrinum | reverse complement strand
GGAGGATTTAATCAGTTCTGCGGTCACTGAATCATAATGCAAAGTATTTTGTGATATGCTGGCAATCTTTTACAGGAGGTTGCTGGTGTCAGAAACATTTATGCATTTAATTCTAGTAACATCTGTTGAACTGAGCAGCTTCTAGATAGAGAATTGTGTATTTTTTTAACAAAGGAAGAAATACTTGCATTTATACTTTGGTTCTTGTTTTTAGCAGAAAAGTTAGAAGAACAGGGAAACTGGTTGAGAAAACAATGGTTTATGGTAAAGTCTTTCACAACTTACTGATATCTCAAGAATCTTTAAGATCAGTCATGTATTTTTGAAGTACAGTCAATATGAAGTTATAGGGAATGTGGCAACCAAAGGATGCAGTAGACAATTCCACCAGTAATAAAATAGCTAAGGAAAGGACGATTTGGTTCAGGCATGTCGCTCAGTGGTGAAATATTGTCAGGAGATCTTTGTTGTTCCCCTTCCAGTTGTCCAAAAAGAATTCTTATACCCATCTTTGAGGGTAGGTGGGGCTTTACTTGTTTATCAATTTCAAAGATGCAATCCAAAGATAGTACCTGACAGTGCAACTCTGCCAAAAGACCGAACTGAAGGATAAGTCTAAACTCTATAATTAAGATTCAGTACTGGAGCTGAACCACTTGGCCTTCTGGCTCTTAAAGCTTCCTAAACATGGAAAATATGACCATGAGCAGGCCATTCAAACCTACTGTGGCATTTGAAATGATAATGGATGATCATCCTATTCAGTACTATGTTTACACTTTCTCCCTTTTATCTGCTTAACTCTCAGGCCTATATCTAGTTTTCTTTTGATAGTATTCAAAGTTTTGTCCTCAAACAATTTCCATGGCAGAGTAGTCCACAGACTCATCTTATACTAGGTGAAGAAATTTCTCTACATCTCAGTCCTAAAAGGCCTACCCATATAGTCTTAATCTGTGGCCACAGGTTCTGGACACCTCTGTCATCAGGAAAATCTGTTTACCCTGTCTGTTCACCCTGTCTAAATTTGTTAGATTTTTATCAGTTTTTATGAAGCTCTCCATATTCTTCTCATACCTTGTCACTTACTTTTCTCAAGCACTTTGCATTGAAGTAATTACTTTAAACTCTGTTATTATGTAGTGCAGGGAAATTGTGCACAGCAAGACTTCACAAACATCGCTGAAAGACAAATCTGTTTTGGCTGCAACTGAAGCAAGTGCTACACCTGCCCTGTGTCCCCCCTCCCCCTCTCACCCCGATCCCAGGCCCTAGGAAGACTTTGCACAGCAAACAGATGTTTGCTTGCACATCTGTCAATGTTATATACTGTATCCCCTGTTCCCGTTGTGGCCTCCTCTACATCGGGGAAACCAAGCAGAGGCTTGGGACCATTTTGTGGAACACCTACGCTCAGTTCGCAATAAACAACTACACCTCCCAGTCGCAAACCATTTCAACTTCCCCTGCACTCCTTGGAATGACATGTCCATCCTGGGTCTCCAGCATTGCCACAATGACGCAACTGAAAGATGCAGGAACAGCATCTCATATTTTGTTTGGGAATCCTGCAGCCCAATGGTGTCAATGGGGACTTCACAAGCTTCAAAATCTCCCTCCCCCGACCCACACCCCAATACCAGCCCAGCTAGTCCCAGCCGCCCTAACCATTCCTCCCACCTCAAGGCCCACCCCCATCTCCTACCCACTAACCTCATGCTGCCTCCTTGAGCTGTCCGTCCTCCCTGGACTGACCTTCGCACCCCCCCAACTCCCCACCTACATTCACCTTCACTGACTCTAACCCCACCTCTTTGACCTGTCTGTTTCCCCTCACCCTATCTTCTCCTTTATCCAACCTCTATTTGCCTCCCCCTGACTCCCTATTTTTTTCAGAATCCCCTTCCCCTCCCCCATTTCTGAAGAAGGGTCCTGATCCGAAATGTCAAGCTTTCCTGTTCCTCCGATGCTGCTTGGCCTGCTGTGTTCATCCAGCTTCACACCGTGTTATCTCAGATTCTCCTGCATTGGCAGTTCCGACTATCTCTGCTTTGGTTGTGTTGGGTGAGAGAAGGGAGTTGGTCAAGATATTGGGAAAAATGCTTACAATATTTGAATAGTGCCAGATGAACGATGTCTGCTTGATCCAGCAGCACAGGACCAAAGATCTGCAAAAGAGCTTTGAAAAAGTGACCCTGCCCTGAGTAACGTTGGATTATTATTTTGTTTAAGATTTCAGTTGGAACCATGATCTAACCAGCCTGAAATATGGCTCTGATGGAATTGTCAGTGGCATCAAAATGGCTGTAAATTTAAATTTATGTAGTTGCTAGATCTCCTCCATGGTTACTGTAAGCTACCCTTGGTGAAGATGTTGCATAATCAGCCATGCTCAGCAAGGCAAGATTGAGTTGTTGGTTTGAAATGCATTTCCCATTCATTATTGTCAACTGCTGTCACAATCTGAGCTTGTGAGGAGATGAGGCAGCAATGGGTGATAAATATATCAGGGACAGTCCATCATCAGCAGAATGACAAATCAACCGTACTGAGTCATAGCAATCGTTCAAAGCTCAAGATATTGCAAAGGATTATTCGGATTCTCTCAAAATTCATGATTGCAAACTCCATCGAGTAAACTGTAGAAATTAAGGACTGTCCAAAGCGAAGCTCAACATTGTAGTGACTTGGATGCTCACTTAGCCAATAATTCATCAGAAATCTGTTTATATTGTTGTAAAGGTCAGCCAGTGATAATTTCTATAATATGCTTCAATTGTTGATATACATGGCTTTGCTGACATCAATTCCCTTCAGCATTCGTCCCAGTGCTTAAAGTAAACACATAGAAAATAGTAGCAGAGCTAGGCCATTTGGCCCTTCAAGCCTGCTGCACTGTTCAATATCATTACAGCCAATCGTCCAGCTCAATTCCCTCGTCCTGCTTTCGCCACATATCCTTTGATCTCTCCAGTCCCCAAAACTATGTTTTATCAGAAACGCAGTTGCCCACTCATTCAAGTTGTCCAAATCACACTGAAGCACCTCTGCATCCTCCTCGCAGCTCACACTCCCACCCAGCCGTGCTCCATCTGTAAATTGGAGATATTCCATTTAGTTCCCTCACCTGGCTGCCTGCAATGGTGACTGAGGCTCCAAACACCTTCAATAAGATAAGACTTCATGCTTTAATATCTGAGCATTCTACCTTCCTTAAAAAAAATCTGTATTTTTTAAATTCTGGTTTTGTAACCAAGAATGGCGGCTGTGTACACTTTTCACTAGACCCCTGTATTCCTATACCTGAGTACACATGACAGTAAAATCTAATTCTAAACTCTTATTCTAAAACATTAATGTACATTGTGAATAGCTACAGACCCACCACTGACCTCTGCACCACCCCTATTCTTTTTTCCAACTAGCTCTCTATTCATTTCAGTATTCCACTCCCATACCCATGTGCTTCAAATTAACTTGTTAATTTCTTATCTTATTGAGACCCTTCTGAAAATCCATGTCAACGATATCTACTGGTTCCCCCTTCCCAACTCTACTAGTCACACCTTCAAAGAATTCAACTAGATTTGTCAAGCATGAGTGCTCTTTCACAAAACTTGCTGACTCCATCTAATGCTGTCACTGATTTCCCAGCAGTCTGCTGTTAAATTTTTTATAATGAGCTCTAGCCTTTTCCCCACCCTCGATGTCAGGCTAACCAGTCTGTAATTTGTTTCTTTCTCTCTAACTCCTTTTTTAAATAGTAGGGTTATAGTAGCAACCCTCCGATCTGTAAGAATTGTTCCAGAATCTATAGAATATTGAGAAATGATCACCAATTCATCCATTATTTTTAAGGTCACTTCCTTGAGTACAGTGAAATGTAGATTATCAGTCCCTGTGAGTTCATTGGCTTTTTATTTCATCAATTTCCATTTTCCTCCTAATATTGATTTCTGTCAGTTTCTCCCTTTCACTTGACCATACGTTCTGCAGACAGTTTGAATCTCTGCGTATTCCACAACTTTGCCCTATAGCAGCACCTAACTCTGAAAAGTAGGGTGCTGAAATCATGAGAGAGGGAGATGGTGGAAGGGGCATTAAGGATTTACCAATCAGTGCAATTCTGTTGCAGCCGAAGCAAATATGGGACGGTTTCCAGAAAGCTCCAGAGGCGTTCCATTTCATAGGCCTACAATTATCTGGAAAAATCAAATTTGTCAGAGCCTTGCTGGCAGGCTGCTGGGACACAGGGGTATAATTGTATGATATAGTTAGAGGAGTAGGCCATTCAACTCCCCAAACATGCTGTTGATTTTGACCTCAAGTCTACTTTCCACTTTCTACCCTCTCCTCTCTTTGAATCTGTTGTCTATTAAAAATCTATCTTAAAATGTTTTATCTTAAATATCTTAAAAATATAATTCAATGGCCCTACTCCCATAGCTGTTAGGGGAAGACAGTTAGTTATAGAGTCATAGAGGGACACAGCACAGAAGAAAGCTCTTCAGCTCATTGTGTCCAAACCAGTCAGAACTAACCATCAAACTATTCTAATCCCATTTCTAGCACTTGGCCCATGGCTTTATATCCTTTGGAATAGCAAGTGTACCTCTATATACTCCAATGTTATGAGGGTTACTGCTATCCTTACAGGCAGTGAGTTCAAGATTTCCCACCCTCCCCTGGTAAAAACATTTTCCCTCACAACCCTTCTAAACCTTCTACCCCTTATCATCAGTCCATGCTGCCTGGTCATTGATCCCTTCATCAACAGCAAGAGTTTCTTCCTGTCTACTCTATCTATGCCCCTTATACTCTTATACATCTCAGCCATGGCCCCTCTAAATCTCCAGTGCTCCATTAAAAATAAGCCAGTCTGCCCCATCTCCTTTTACAACAAAAGCTTTCCAGCCCAGGTAACATCCTGATAAATCTCCTTTGCATCCCCTCCAGTGCGAGCACATAACCCCTGTAAGGTACATTTCAGATCAGCACACAATACTCTTGCAGTGGCCTTACCAACATTTTATACTGTTCTAGCATACCCTCTCTGCTCTTACACTCTATATCTCTCCTAATAAAGCCAAGTGTATTGTTTGCCTTCCTAGACACTCAACCCCCCTTGGGGGACTGGTGGGCATGCACACAGAGGCCCCTCTGAACCTCAGTACATCCCAAGGTCCTACTGCTCATCGTGTATTCCATTGCCATATTTGTCCCGCCCAAGTCACCTCATATTTACCTGAATTAAATTCCATTTGTTACTAATCAGTCCATCTGACCAGCCCATTTATATCCTCTTGTAGTCTAAGGCTACCCTCCTTACTTATTAAAGTGCCACAAATTCTTACAGTGTCTGCAAACTTACTGGACAACCCTTCCATTTAAATTCTATACACTTATGTGAACCACAAACAGTGAGGACCCAACACTGACCAGGCTCCACACACTCAAGAGAGAAATTATTTCTCTGTCTTAAGTTGAGATCCCCTTATTTTTAAACTGTGCTCCTTGTTCTAATGTCTCTCACATGGGACATCCTTTAACCTCACCATACAGTGGTTAAACACCGCACAGGAAAAATGGGTCCATGAAATGTTGTGACTGCAAACAGGCGATTTGGGGCAGAGGTGCAGAGAATAAGCGAACCTTTCAGAAGTGACTTTGAGCAGTTTGCCCAGTTACATCCAAATTAGTGATGCTACAAGGCTGTTTATGGGTTGTCATAGTCCGGCAATTGTATTGAAAATGGGAAGGATTAAATAGCAGGTTACAACTGTTGTGCAATGTGCAATATTTTAATACAAAACATAATGACATCTAAGATATTTCCAAAGTGACATCCCAGTAACATTTGGTGCAGCCTGCACTAATATTAATATCTCATGAATGACAGTATCAATCATGTTCCACATGAATGCGTGGCAAAATCAGGAACCTTTACAGATTACTAATGTATCAATAATTGATGAGTGATGGCACTGTGCTGCCTGAAATCTGGGGACAACATTCATTACTTGTGAGTGACATTATTAATAATTCCTCACTCCTTTGAGCTTCCATTGACGTGACACACATCCCAGTCACAAAGTCAGATGAAACGACAATCAGTTCGGAAGGGAATGCACTGCTTCTAAAGCTCCAACAAGCTTCTTCCAGTCAGCCTTAGTGGCAGTCTGCTGGGATACAATAGTTTGTAATCATTATAGTCGGTATTTTCCAGGCAACCCTATCATCACACATGCCTGGAGCAGAAGGGACCTGAACCCAGGCCTTCTAGCTCAGAGGTAGGGACACTACTATTTCACTACAAGAGCTGCCACCTTGGGGTTGGAGTCGACTTACTATTGAAAGAGGTTCAAATTCTGTGGCAACTTGTAACTAGTGTAGCTGCATGTCAGCCTGACTGCTGTTGAAAACTATAATTTGCTGAGGTTTCATGTTCCTAAAACAGACCATTCCTGCTTGAATTATGTGTACAGATATACAAGATAGGAGCAGGAGAAGGCCATTCAGCCCATTGAAACTGTTTTGCCATTCGTAAGATCATGGTAGTTTTGATATTTGCCTCATTTCCAAACACCTGCCTCCTGCTGATAGCCATTGACTCTCATAGTTAAGAATCTGTCTACCTAAGGTTTTAATGTCTTCAATGGCCCATCTTCCACAGGTCTCTGAGAGGAACAATCCAGATTAGCCATAACCCTCCCTTGGCACTTTGGTAAGAAGAATAAAAGCATGGACTATTTTCTAAATGGGGAGAAAATTCAGAAATCTGAAGTGCAAAGATGCTTGGGAGTTCTTGTCCAGGATTCTTTCACGGTAAACTTGCAGTCTAAGTCAGTAGTTAGGGAGGCAACTGTAACTTTTTTATATTGAAAGGACTCGAATATAAAATCAGGGATGTACTACTGAGGCTTTATAAGGCTCTGGTCAGGCCACATTTGGAGTATTGTGTGCAGTCTTCGGCCCCATATCTTGGGAATGATCTACTGGCCCTGAACAGTGTTCAGAGGAGGTTGACGAGAATATGGAAAGCTTAACATATAAGGAGTGTTTGAGGACTCTGGGACTATACTCATTGGAGTTTAGAAGGATGAGGGGGGAATCTACTCGAAACTTACAGTATACTGAATGGCCTGGACAGAGTGGATGTTGGGAAGATGCTTCCATTGGTAGGAGAGACTTAGGCCCGATGGCACAGCCTTAGAGTAAAGGGAAGACCTTTCAGAACGGAGATAAGGAGAAACTTTTTCAGCCAGAGAGTGGTGAATCTATGGAATTCACTGCCACAGAAGGCTGTGGAGGCCAGGTCATTGACTACATTTAAGCCTGAGATAGACAAGTTCTTGATTATCAAGAGTTACGGGGAGAAAGCAGGATAATGTGGTTGAGGAACTTATCAGCCATGATCCTATGGGAGAGCAGACTCTATGGGCTGAATGGCCTAAATTCTGCTCTAGTGTCTTGTGGTCTTATGATCTCTCTGAAAAAAAACACATCTTTCTCACCTCAATCTCAAATTGGAGATGACTTATTTAAACAAAAATCTCTTTCCTCTTCTTGTGAATTTCTCTTCCAGTGCTCGCCCTGTCAAGTCCCTTCAGGATCTTGTATGTTTCAGTACGATTTGTGAGACAGTCACGAATCTACGACTGCAATCTAACATTCTGCTCTCACACAGCTGATAAATTTAGGATGTCAGCAGCCATTCACCACCGTGAGGTACTTGTCACATTAACCACTGACTCTGCACAATCCCATCCATTGAAGTTTGAAGGTGAAGTTAGAACTTGCTCGCAGTGAGTTGGCAGACCATTTATATACCTGGAAATGACTTTCATTTTTGTGATTGGTTAGGAATCTATCAAAGGAGTAAGTTTGTGTGGAGCATAGATACAGATATAGATCAGTCAGGACAAATAATACAGATATAGATCAATCAGGACAAATGTTCTTGGGCTAAAACATTTAATTCGATCTCCTGATTCTGTTTTGTAACAGAATAAGCGATTGGGAGGGAGAATTTTAGAGTCTGCCACTGCAGTTACCCTTCCCAGTTTTTTTTTAAGTTGATCTTTTGCGTCTCACTTCTGTAGATTGTGATGTGATGTTGTCTGAGTTGCTGATAGGAGCACAATGCAATGCAAGAGACCTGCATTCATCTCAACAAAGACAGAACACATCAAGGAAAAGGTGAGGTGCCCATGGCTGACAAGGGAAGGCAGGGTCAGCAACAAAGAAAGCATACAATGTGGCGAAGATTACTGGGAAGCCAGAGAATTGGGAAACGTCTAAAAACCAATACACGACAACTAGGAAAGCAATGGGAGGAGAAGATGATGAAACATGACAACACACGAGCTAGAAATATAAATGAAGATTGCAAGAGTCATTTAAAATATATGAAAGGTAAGAGAGTGCCAAGAGTGGGCATTGGCCCACTGGAAAATGAGGCAGGTGAAGTAGTAATGGGGAACAAAGAAATGCCAGAGGAACTGAAAAAATATTTTGCATCAGTCTTCATGGTGCAAGTGCCAAAACAGAACTTCAAGAGGGTCAGGGGGCAGAGGTGAGTGTAATGGCTGTCACCAAGGAGAAGCTGAAAGGTAGAAATGATGTAGGGGACATAGATTTAAATAAAAGGGGGAAAGTTTAAAGATGATGGGAGAGGTAGGTTTGTAAATACAGGCCTGGAATATGTTGCCAGAGGAGATGGTAGAAGCAGATACAAGAACAACACTTTAAGAGGCATTTTACAGTAAGGTGAATAAGCAGGGAATAGAGGGATACAGGCCACGGAGAGGCAAAGAGATCGGCATCATGTGTCGGCGCAGGCTTGGTGGGCTGAACAGGTGGCTAGTGTGACGGTCCGCCATCCAGACCAGGTGGCTAGTGTAATAGTCCGCCACCCAGACCAGGTGGCTAGTGTAACAGTCCGCCACCCAGACCAAGTGGCTAGTGTAACAGTCCGCCACCCAGACCAGGTGGCTAGTGTAACAGTCCGCCACCCAGACCAGGTGGCTAGTGTAACAGTCCGCCACCCAGACCAGGTGGCTAGTATAACAGTCCGCCACCCAGACCAGGTGGCTAGTGTAACAGTCCGCCACCCAGACCAGGTGGCTAGTGTAACAGTCCGCCACCCAGACCAGGTGGCTAGTGTAACAGTCTGCCACCCAGACCAGGTGGCTAGTGTAACAGTCCGCCACCCAGCCCAGGTGGCTAGTGTGACAGTCTTGTTTAAGAAGTGAAGGAGGCAGAAGACAGGAAATTGTAGACTAGTTAGCCTGGCCTCTGTCATTGGTAGATTTCAGAGCCTGTTATTAAGGAAGAGCTTGTGGAGTACTTGGAAGAATTTGGGAAAATAGCTTCATCGAGGGGACGTCATGCCTGACCAGTCGATTAGCATTCTTTATGGAAGTAATGAGCAAGTTAGACAAAGGATAGATAGTAAATGTGATTTATTTGGATCTCCAGGAGGCCTTTGACAAGGTGCCACTTAGGGTAGTTCTTAAATAAGACAGGAGCCCATGGTGTTAGGGCCAAGGTATTGGCATGGATAGAGGATTGGCTGACTGACAAAAGACAGAGAGTAGGGATAAAGGTGTTTCTTTGCCTGATGGCAGCTGGTGACTAGTGGAGTTCCTGAAGAGTCAGCGTTGGGACCACAACTGTTCACATTCCACAGTAACAATCTGGATGAAGGAACTGATGCTAAGTTTGCAGATGACACAAAGATAAGTAGGGAACATGTAGGGTTGAGGAATAGGGGAGGCTGCAGAAGGACTTGAACAGGCTAGAAGAGGGGGAAGAGAAATGACAGATAGAATAAAATGTAGGAAAGTATGAGATTATGCACTTTGGTTGGAATAATAGAAGTGTAGACTATTTTCTAAATGGGGAAAGGCTTCAGAAATCTGAAGCACAAAGGGGCTTAAGAGCCCTAGTTTGGGAATTTTTTAATCTTATACTGTAGGCTCATTTGGCAGTAAGAAAGGGGAATGCAAGTTAGCATTCATTTCAAGAGGGCTTTAATACCAGAGCAGGGATGTACTCCTGAGGCTGTGTAAGGCTCAGGTCAGACCAGATTTAGAATATTAGAAGTAGTTTTAGGGCCATTCTCTGGAAGGGTGTGCTGGCCTTAGAGGGGGCCCAGAGGAGGTTAATGAGAATGATTCTAGGAATGAAAGGTTTGCCTTTTGAAGGGCGATTAAGGACATTGGCTCTGTACTTGATGGAGTTTAGAGGGATGGGGGTGAGGGTTTTATTGATATTTATAGAATACTGAGAGGCCTGTATAGAGTGGATGTGGAGAAGATGTTTGCACTATCAGAGAGAGGCTAGGACTCAAGGGCATGGCCTCAGAGTGAAAAGACCATAAAACTTAGGAGCAGAAATTAGGCCAGTCGGCCCATCAAGTCTGCTCCACTATTCAATCATGGCTGATAAGTTCCTCAACTGCATTCTCCAGCTTTCTCCTCGTAACCCTTGATCCCCTTGATAATCAAGAACCTATCTATCTCAGTCTTAAAGTACTCAATGACCTGGCCTCCACAGCCTTCTGTGGCAGTGAATTCCATAGATTCACCACTCTCTGGCTGAAGAAGTTTCCCCTTGTCTCCGTTCTGAAAGGCCTTCCCTTTACTCTAAGGCTGTGCTCTCGGGTCCGAGTCTCTCCTACCAATGGAAGCATCTTCCCAACATCCACTCTGTCCAGGCTATTCAATATACTGTAAGTTTCAATTAGATTCCCCTCCATCCCCCTTAACTCCAATGAGTATAGCCCCAGAGTCCTCAAACATGCTTCATATGTTAAGCATTCCTGGGACCATTTTCGTGAACCTCCTTCGAACCTGTTCCAGGGCCAATACACCCTTCCTGAGATATGGGGCCTAAAACTGCACACAATTCTCCAAATGTGGCCTGACCAGAGCCTTATAAAGCCTCAGTAGTACATCCCTGCTTTTATCATCAAGTCCTCTCAAAATAAATTCCAAAGTCTCAGTTGCCTCCCTAACTATTGACTTAAAATGCAAGTTTACCTTGAGAGAATCCTGGACCATAACTTCCCCAGTCTCTTTGCACTTCACACTTCTGAATTTTCTCCCCATTTAGAACAAAGTCCATGCTTTTATTCTTCTTACTAAATTGCATGACCTCACACTTTCCCATGTTAGGTCATAAGACCATAAGACCATAAGACATAGGAGTGGAAGTAAGGCCATTTGGCCCATCAAGTCCACTCCGCCATTTAAATCATGGCTGATGGGCATTTGAACACCATTTCCCTGCACTCTCCCCGTAGCCCTTGATTCCTTTTGAGATCAAGAATTTGTCGATCTCTGCCTTGAAGGCATCCAACGTCCTGGTCTCCACAGCACTCTGCGGTAATGAATTCCACAAGCCCACCACTCTCTGGCTGAAGAAATGTCGTCTCATTTCAGTTTTAAATTTACCCCCTCTAATTTTAAGGCTTGTACTTGTATGCCATCTGCCACTACTTTGCCCACTCTCTAACCTGTCCAAATCCTACTGCAGCCTCGCCACCTCCTCAATATTACCTGTCCCTCCATCTACCTTTGTATTGTCTGAAAACTTAGCCAGAATGCCCACAGTTCCTTCATCGAGATCATTAATGTACAAAGTGAAAAGTTGTGGTCCCAGCACTGGCCCTTGTGGAACACCACTTGTCATTGGCTGCGATCCTGGGAAAGACCCTTTTATCCCCACTCTCTGCCATCTGTCACTCAGCCAATTTTCTATACATGCTAGCACCTTGCCTCTAGCACCATGGGCCCTTATCTTACTCAGCAGCCTCCTGTGTGGCACCTTGTCAAAGACCTTCTTGAAGCCCAGGTAGATAACATCCATTAGCTCACCTTGGCCTAACCTGCTCGTTACTTTCCCAAAGAATTCTAGCAGATTTGTCAGGCATGACCTCCCCTTGATGAAACCACACTGACTTTGCCTTATTTTGCTATACATTTCCAAATATTCAGAAATCTTGTTCTTTACAATGGACCCCAAAAATGTACCCACGACTGAGGTTAGGCTAACTGGCTTGCAATATTTTGCCTTTTGCCTTAGTCCCTTTTAAACAGGGGTGTCACGTTTGAGATTTTCCAGGCCTCTGGGACACTCCCTGACTAGCGATTCCTGAAAGATCACCACTAACGCTTCCAATATCTCTTCAGCTATCTCCTTTAGAACTCTGGGGTGTAGTCCATCTGGTCCTGATGATTTGTCCACCTCGTTTTACTGGCACCTTTTCCTTGGTGATGGCCACCATACTCAACTCTGCCCCTGACTCTCTTGAATTTTTGGGAGATTACTCGTGTCTTCCACCATGAAGACTGACATGAAGCAATTATTCAGTTCCTCAGCCACTTCCTTGTTCCCCACTACAATCTCTTCATTGTCATTTTCCAGTGGTCCAAAGTCTACTTTTGCCGCTATTTTGCCCTTTACAGCCTTCCTGTATATTACCGGTTAGCTTACCCTCATATTTAATCTTCTCCCTCTTTATTCCTTTTTGTGTTGCCCTCTGCTGGTCTTTATAAGCTTCCCAGTCCTTTGGTTTCCCATTTCCCTTTCCTCCAATTATTTGCGTCGGTTGCCTCATCCTCCATGTACCATGCCTCTTTTTCCTTAGGGATAAATTTTTGCTGTGTCTCCTGGATTACTCCCAGAAACTCCTGCCATTGCTGTTCCACTGTCTTTCCTGCTCGGCTCCTCTTCTAGCCAATTCTGCCCAGCCTCTCCCTCATACCTCTGTAGTCGCCTTTATTCAGGTTACCACTGATTCTATGTTCTCCCTCTCACATTGCAGATTAAATTCTATCATTTTATGATCACTGCCTCCTAAGGGTTCCTTTACCTTAAGCTCCCTTATCAAGTCTGCTTGACAACACTTTAGAACTGAGAGCAGGAGCAATTTCTTCAACCAGAAGGTTGTGGGTCTGTGGAAATTATTGCTGCAGAAGGCTACGGAGGCCAAGTTCTTGAGTGTATTTAAGGCAGAGATAGGAAGGTTCTTGATTGCTAAGAGGATCAGGGGAGAAGGCAGGAGGATAGTACAAGGCAGTGGTGGAGGTTAGATAGACCTTAGGATTAGGGTAAAAGTTCAGCACAACATCATGGGCTGAAAGGTCTGTACTGTGCTGTACTGTTCTATGTTCTAGAATGGAGTTGAGAAACATAGCCAGCCATGGTCAAATGGTAGAGCAGAATCAATGGGTTGAATGGCCTAATTCTGTTCCACTACCTTATGGCCTGATGGAAGGTCAACAGAGAGGCTCTTTAAAGATTTAGTGCCGAATGTGCGCTGATGCACAGAAGCTACACCATATCATCCAAACTGAGACTCGTGGAATTTAAACAGAGATTGGAATTGTGCACATAGTTACACTAGCCCCTTTTACAAAATAACATCAAGGGTCACCATTGGAGGTGTCACTGGATGTTGCCATGCAAACCATTGCCTCAAATAGAAAACAGAGTCTAGGAAATATCACAACTGCTGGGTAATACGCTCTTAAATCAAGTAAGATAATGAGAAAAATCACATGCAGTGCAGGTTTGGCACAAAGTTTACATTGATATAGCACCTGTTTTAATTAGTGGACATGATAAAGTGATTCAAACCAATGAATTATTTCACAAGTGTGGTCTCTGTTGTAATGTAGGAAGTGACTTTTTTTTGATGACAGTATCCCACGACAGCAATGTGGGAATGGCAAGATAGCTTGTTTCTCGTGATGTTGATTGTGGGATTCCAAACCAGCCACAAAGCCTGTCCTGATTTTCCCCAAAACGGTGCCACTAGGTTCTTTTTTACATCCACCTTAGAAGGCAGCCCCGGGTCTCAGTTTAATGTGTTATACAAAGGATCACAAATTGGACAATGGAACACTCCTTCATCCCGGGGTGTGGGTGGGGGTTGGGGGGGTGTCCTCCTTACATCCTGAGATTAGGACCTAGAATGGAACTTGAATCAACAACCTTGAGCCCAAAGTAAGCATGTCACCCGCTGAAGCAGGGCTGACAACTGAACACTCATTCTGCTGAAAACCCCTTACCAACCATGAAACTGATTCCTGAATGGCAGGACTGGCTGATGTGTAAAGAGAGGCTGGATCAATAAGCACACTATTCAACGGAATTTAGAAGAATGAGGGGTTTTCTCATGGAGACCTATAATTCGAACAGGATTAGAGAGAGTAAATGCAGAAAGGATGTTCCTGGTGACTGGGGACCTGAACCAGGGGTAATAGTTTGAGGGAGACAGATAATGGGAACTGCAGATGCTGGAGAATCTGAGATAACAAAGTGTGAGGCTGGATGAACACAGCAGGCCAAGCAGCATCTTAGGGGCACAAAAGCTGACGTTTCGGGCCTAGATCCTTCATCTGCTTGTCCTGCTGTATTCATCCAGCTCCACACCTTGTTATCTTGTAACAGCTTGAGGGGACAGGGTGAGCCACTTAGGATTGAGATGACAGCTTTTTTCACCCAGAGAGTAGAGATCCTGTGGAATTCTCTACCACAAAAAAACTGCTGAGGTCAAAACATTGAATGATTTCCAAAAGGTGTTAGATATAGTTCTTAGAACGAAAGGGATCAAAGGGTATGGGGGAGAAAGTAGGATCCGAGACTGAGGTAGACGATCAGGCATGATCATATTGAATGGCAGAGCACACTTGATGGGCTGAATGGCCTACTCCTGGCCCTGTTTTCTATGTTTTTGATGTTTCTTTTCAGGAGACAGCAAGCGTGTCATCGTGTAAAGTCTGGAATGGATTTGTCAAGGTGGTGAAATAACTCCACAGAACCAGTATCCTCTCACCAAGCCACCCATTACTTACACATGCATGGTACATGACACTGACCCAGCTAACTCAGAGCCGGGTCTTAGAGTTACCAATACCTGACAATCCTGTTTATATCACAGAACCCCTACAGTGTGGAAGCAGGCCATTTGCCCTATCAAGCCCACATTGCCCTCTGAAAAGGAAGCCCTATCCCTGTAACCATGCATTTCCTGTAGCCAATCCACCTAGCCCTGTCAATCAACGGGCTGCGGGAGGAAACCAGAGTACCCAAAGAAAACCTATGCAGACACGGGGAGAATGTGTGGCATTTGTACAGACAGTTGCCTGAGGCTGAATTGGAACATGGGTAACTGGCAATGTGAAGCAGCAGTGCTAGCCACCAAGCCACCTTGCCACCCAATGCTCCTGTTTATATCTGCCAGCCAGGGCTCCCTGATTTAGACTGGATTAACAGCCCCAATCAGGGAACTCATATTCTATGAGGTCCACCTGGCCGACCTCATTCCAACCTCTACCGCCAGGATTGTCTCTGCTGTGTTGTATCTTCTTCTTAGTTTAATTATTGTGGAAAAATGCAAAAATACTATGTTACCACAATCTGTGTGCTGAGTTGTACATTCATTGAATGTAATGTTACTGTGATCATTTTTTATGCTGCATTAATGTCTAAGATTATTTATTACTGTTCAGACATGCCACACACTAAACCTCATTAGTTCTCTGTAGCATTCAAGTTTTTATCTGAATCTGGAACTCCAATTCACACTGGATTATCTCTGAAGTCTTTTTCTCTGATTCACTGTGTGCTTGGAATTGACCTTCAAGTCATACATCCTCCTCAGTTGGGAATTTATTGCAATTCCATTATTACTTCTGAGTTAAAATCCTGGAATCCCTCCCTAACATAACTATGGTAATAGTTACATCACAAGGACTGCAACAGCCCTTATTAAGCGTGTCTAGAAATAGGCATTAAATGCTGTCCTTTCAGCCAACATTAAGCTCCAACATTGACATCAATCTGACTATGCGGAAAATAGCACAGGTATGTCCTGTACACAAAAATCAGGATAAATCCAAACCTGGCCAGTTACCACCCAACAGTCAGTAAAATGATGGAAGGTGTCATCAACAGCACTTGCTCAGCAATAACCTGCTCAGTGATGCCCAGTTTGGGTTCCATGAGGACCACTCAGCTCCCGACCTCATTACAGCCTTGTTCAAACGTGGGCAAGAGAGCTGTGTTCCAGAACAGAGATGACAGTAACTGTCCTTGATATCAAGGACACGTTAGATGAGTGTGGTATCAAGGGGAATTAAGGGCAAACGCTCTACTGGTTGGAGTCACACCCAGCACAAAGGAAGATCGCTGCCGTTGTTGGAGTTTTTTTATCTCTGCTCCAGAACATCTCTGCAGGAGTTCCTCAGTGTTGTGTCCTTGGTCCAACAACTTTCAGCTGCTTCATCAATGACCTTCCCTCCATCATAAGGTCAGAAGTGGGGATGTTCGCCAATGATTGCACAATGTTCAGCACCATTCACAACTCCTCAGACACTGAAGCAGTCAGTGTTCAAATGCATCAAGACTGGGTCAATATTCAGGCTCGAAATGAAAAGTGGCAGGTAACATTCATGCCACACAAATGCCAGGCATTGACCACCTCCAATGAGACAGACTGTAACCATTGCCCCTTGATCTTGGTTGGGAGTCTTAGTTTTCAATCACATTCAAATACAGAATGCATTCCATTTGTACATGTTTTGGTTCCACTTTGAAGCCTTCGCTAATATAAAACAAAAATAATCAGATTCTGGAGATCCCAAATAAAAACAGAAAGTGCTGGAGAAACTCAGCAGGTCTGGCACCATCTGTAGAGAGAAAACAAGAGTCAAGGTTTGGAGGGCAATGGTTTGTCTTTGGGGAAAAATAAAACACTCAGTTTTAATATTTGAAGGCCTCACTACTTTGGTTTAAGTTATTCTCTTCAAACATTCTTTAAATAATCAATGACTTTAGTCAATGGTCAGCCCTAGTTCAGTGATAGCAATCTCTGTTCTGTTATTAAAAGCTTCCAGTGAATAGACTCACATTTGACATTTCAACACCAAAATCTGAGCTGACATATTATTGTTGCACTGAAAGAGGTTTTCACAGATAGTGCTTGTCTTTTTCATCTGTTCTCCTGATTGGAGCAGAAAGATCCCACTACATCATTTCAAAAGAGAGCATGCTAGTTCTGCCTGGCATACCACGCATCACTCACACAGTGGTTCGGTGGTTAGCACTTCTGCCTCACAGCACAGGGTTCTGGATTCATTTCCAGCCTTGGCTCACTGTCTCTGGGGTGCTTGTATGTTCTTCTCACGTCTATGTGAGTTTCCTCCTACAGTCCAACGATGCGCAGGTTAGGTGGATTGGCCATGGGAAATACAGGGTTGGGGGTGGGTCTGGGCGGGATTCTGTTCGGAAGGCTGGTGTGCACTTGATGAGCTAAATGGCTTGCTTCCACTCTGTAGGAATTCTATGATTCTATCCTTCACCCAACATCTTAACTCCCCAGCCACTCATCCCTGCTGCAGGGCATCAAGAAATAGACAACAGCCAACCACCACTTGCTTAATAATGCATTCCAGTATTTTCCAATGACAGGTGTGAGGCTAACTGGCTTATAGGTTCCTGCTTTCTGTCTACCTTTCTTCGGTAGACATGTAACAGTTGCTGCATAAGTTCCTCATGGTGATGTCTCAGGTACAGCCAGTGTATGTTGCTTCATCAATAACCTTCCTTCATCCATAAGCTGTCAAGGGTGATGTTCACTGGTGATTATAACTTGCAGTACCATTCAGAGCTTGTCAGATACTGTAACAGTCTATATCCATGTGCAACAAAGCCCAGAAAGCATCCAAACTTGGGCTAATATGTGACAAGTAGTGTGTGGGCAACATAAATGCCAGGCAATTACCATGTCCAACAAGAAGGAACTTAACCATCACCTTTTGATACTCAATGGTATTAACATCACTGAATCCCTCACTGCCAATATGCTGGGTGATTATCATTGACCAGGAATTTAACTGGCTCAACCAACTAACCATGGGCTCCAAGCTGACTTAGGCTAGTTGAGTGTGCGGGCAAACAGATGACAGTTACAGTATTGAATGTGGCAAAATGTGATGTTTGGTGTGAAGGACAAAAAGATGCAGTATTATTAAATTGTGATATATTGGGAAATGTGGACACACAAAGGGATCTGGGTGTCCACGTACAGAAGTGAATGGAAGTAGACAAGCAGGTGCAGAAAGCAATGAGGAAGTCAAATGGTACATTGGTCTTCCTTGCAAGGGGATTGTAGGGATGTTTTACTACAATTACACAGCGCCTTGGCGAGGCCACACCTGGAGTATTGTATGACGGTGTGGAGCCTCCTACCTAAGAAAAGATATACTTTCCTTATTGAATGTTCACTGGGGTAATACAGGGGATAGCAGGACTGTTGTATGAGGACAAATTGGTTCGAATGGACCTGTATTCACTGATGTTTCAAACACTGAGAGGGGGGTCTGATTGAAACATATGAAGTTTGAACAGGGCCAGACTAGATGCAGGGAGGATGTTCCCTGGTTGGGGAGTCTAGTAGGAAGGGACACTGTCTCAGTATATGGGCAAACCATTTAGGGCTGAGATGAGGAAACATTTTTTCACTTGAAGAATAGTGAACCTGTGAATTCTCTATTATAGACGGCTGTGGAAGCTGATGCACTGAATATATGCAGGACAGAGATTGATACATTTTCAGATTTTAAAGGCATTAAGGGGTATGGGGATAAAGCGGGAATACAGTATTCAAACACAGAATCAGTCATTATAATATTGAATGGCAGAGCAGGCTCAAAAGACTGAATGACCTATTTCAGCTCCTAGTTTCTCTATTTCTATAAATACTGTGGTCAGATCCGAGACTGGAAATCCTGAGGCACATAACTCACTCCTAACTCCTAAAATCCTGCCCATCATCTATAAGACACACGTCAGGAGTGTGATAACAAACTCCTCACTTCTCCAGTTGTGTTTGCACCCGACAACATTCATGAAGCCCAATCCCATCCAGGATTATGCAGCCCGCTAGGCTGGCACTTTATACATCTCCTTAACTATTCAGTCCCCTCACCGTCAGCAAATGTAACTGCACTGCAGTGGTTCGCCAAATGCATCTTCCAAACCCTCCTCCACCTCTAATTCCCACTAAAAGGACAGGGGCAGCAGGTACATGGTAGCACCATCACCATTCAAACCACACACCACCCTGACTTAGAACTGTATTGCTGTTCCAACTGGGTCAAAATCCCAGGATAACCTCCCTACCAGCTCTGTGGTTGTAACACCACCCATGAGGACTGTAGCAGTTTGGGCAGTAAAATCTAGTAGTGTCATGAATGAATAATAATTTTTTAAAAATCTGATTATCTAGTCGTGACCACATCATTGCTTCGGGACTCTGCTGGGCGTGTATTCTTGACTACTTCAAAGGTATTTTAGTAGCTGTTCAGTGCTGAGAAGGGTGCTATCTAAATGCAGGTCTTTCTTTGGTGATATACCACGTCTGTGAAGAAACTGTGAAGTATGGCGAAGCTTTCATTCCTTTAATAGCGTGAAGTAAATGAGGTGAAATCAACAGTTCTATTTCATTTCAATTTGTGCTGCAGTCCACATTAAAAATGAAGCTGAGCACAACATTGTGGGAAAAGTGGCTACTTAATTTGCCTAGCTGTCATAAAAATGAACGATTGTGAAAGCATTAAAAATTCAAAGGACATTGAAAAGAGCTTGCATTAAACCCATGTTGCTAGATGGAGGGTCTGTCGTGAAATGAGATTGGGACTGTTCCATTTCCTGATAGATATGAACCATGACTGAAAACTACCCATAAAGTTCCCTTAAATTGGTATTGTTGCCTGAGGAAGCTGTAAAATGGATGTTAAAGGCATGCATTGTTTTAATCGTGGGTTCCCTTGATTGGGGCTGTCAGGCATGATGGATTGAAGGAATTGGGATATTAGAATAGAAGAGCAATTTATTGCCATGTATATTTTTACAAAGAAATACAGTGAAAAGTTTTATAAGTCACCATCCCAGGGCACCTTGTTAATGACATAGGTCATAGGAAGGAAGAAAGAAGAAGTAAAAATTACGGCAAAGCTCACGCGCGATCAATTTCAGTTCCGGGAAAACTGATTAAAATGACAAACACTGGGATACCTGGAAGCTGCTGCTGATGAAAGTCTCCACACCGGGACGAGACTGGCAAACTGGGACCGGCAAACCGAGATGGGTAAACCGGGATTGACAAACTGAGACTGGCAAACAGAGACCGGCAAACAGAGACCGGTAAACGGAGACCGGAAAACAGAGACCGGCAAACAGAGACCGGTAAACGGAGACCGGCAAACAGAGACCGGCAAACAGAGACCGGTAAACGGAGACCGGCAAACAGAGACCGGCAAACAGAGACTGGCAAACAGAGACCGGCAAACAGAGACCGGCAAACAGAGACCGGTAAACGGAGACCGGCAAACAGAGACCGGTAAACAGAGACAAACAACCGAGACCAGCAGAGACCGGCAAACAGAGACTGGCAAACAGAGACCGGCAAACAGAGACCGGTAAATAGAGACCGGCAAACAGAGACCGGCAAACAGAGACCGGTAAACAGAGACCTGTAAACAGAGACCGGTAAACAGAGACCGGCAAACAGAGACCGGCAAACAGAGACCAGTAAACAGAGACCGGCAAACAGAGACCGGCAAACAGAGACCGGCAAACAGAGACCGGCAAACAGAGACCGGTAAACGGAGACCGGCAAACAGAGACCGGTAAACAGAGACAAACAACCGAAACCAGCAGAGACCGGCAAACAGAGACTGGCAAACAGAGACCTGTAAACAGAGACCGGCAAACAGAGACCGGTAAATAGAGACCGGCAAACAGAGACCGGCAAACAGAGACCGGTAAACAGAGACCTGTAAACAGAGACCGGCAAACAGAGACCGGCAAACAGAGACCGGCAAACAGAGACCAGTAAACAGAGACCGGCAAACAGAGACCGGCAAACAGAGACTGGCAAACAGAGACCTGTAAACAGAGACCGGCAAACAGAGACCGGCAAACAGAGACTGGCAAACAGAGACCAGTAAACAGAGACTGGCAAACAGAGACCTGTAAACAGAGACCGGGAAACAGAGACCGGCAAACAGAGGCCGGCAAACAGAGACCTGTAAACAGAGACCGGTAAACGGAGACCGGCAAACAGAGACCGGCAAACAGAGACCTGTAAACAGAGACCGGCAAACAGAGACCGGCAAACAGAGACCTGTAAACAGAGACCGGTAAACGGAGACCGGCAAACAGAGACCGGCAAACAGAGACCTGTAAACAGAGACCGGTAAACAGAGACCTGTAAACAGAGACCGGTAAACAGAGACCTGTAAACAGAGACCGGCAAACAGAGACCGGTAAACAGAGACCGGCAAACAGAGACCTGTAAACAGAGACCGGTAAACAGAGACCGGCAAACAGAGACCGGTAAACAGAGACCTGAAAACAGAGACCGGCAAACAGAGACCGGCAAACAGAGACCGGCAAACAGAGACCAGTAAACAGAGACCGGCAAACAGAGACCGGCAAACAGAGACTGGCAAACAGAGACCTGTAAACAGAGACCGGCAAACAGAGACCGGCAAACAGAGACTGGCAAACAGAGACCAGTAAACAGAGACTGGCAAACAGAGACCTGTAAACAGAGACCGGGAAACAGAGACCGGCAAACAGAGGCCGGCAAACAGAGAACTGTAAACAGAGACCGGCAAACAGAGACCGGCAAACAGAGACCTGTAAACAGAGACCGGCAAACAGAGACCTGTAAACAGAGACCGGTAAACAGAGACCGGCAAACAGAGACCTGTAAGCAGAGACCTGTAAACGGAGACCGGCAAACAGAGACCGGTAAACAGAGACTGGTAAACAGAGACCTGTAAACAGAGACCGGTAAACAGAGACCAGTAAACAGAGACCGGCAAACAGAGACCGGCAAACAGAGACTGGCAAATAGAGACCTGTAAACAGAGACCGGCAAACAGAGACCGGCAAACAGAGACCAGTAAACAGAGACTGGCAAACAGAGACCTGTAAACAGAGACCGGGAAACAGAGACCGGCAAACAGAGGCCAGCAAACAGAGACCTGTAAACAGAGACCGGTAAACGGAGACCGGCAAACAGAGACCGGCAAACAGAGACCTGTAAACAGAGACCGGTAAACGGAGACCGGCAAACAGAGACCTGTAAACAGAGACCGGCAAACAGAGACCGGCAAACAGAGACCGGCAAACAGAGACCTGTAAACAGAGACCGGCAAACAGAGACCGGTAAACAGAGACCGGCAAACAGAGACCTGTAAACAGAGACCGGTAAACAGAGACCAGCAAACAGAGACCTGTAAGCAGAGACCTGTAAACGGAGACCGGCAAACAGAGACCGGCAAACAGAGACCGGCAAACAGAGACCTGTAAACAGAGACCGGTAAACGGAGACCGGCAAACAGAGACCTGTAAACAGAGACCGGCAAACAGAGACCGGCAAACAGAGACCGGCAAACAGAGACCTGTAAAGAGAGACCGGCAAACAGAGACCGGTAAACAGAGACCGGCAAACAGAGACCTGTAAACAGAGACCGGTAAACAGAGACCAGCAAACAGAGACCTGTAAGCAGAGATCTGTAAACGGAGACCGGCAAACAGAGACCGGTAAACAGAGACCGGTAAACAGAGACCTGTAAACAGAGACCGGCAAACAGAGACCGGCAAACAGAGACCAGTAAACGGAGACCGGCAAACAGAGACCGGCAAACAGAGACTGGCAAACAGAGACCTGTAAACAGAGACCGGCAAACAGAGACCGGCAAACAGAGGCCGGCAAACAGAGACCTGTAAACAGAGACCGGCAAACAGAGACCGGCAAACAGAGACCGGCAAACAGAGACCTGTAAACAGAGACCGGCAAACAGAGACCGGTAAACAGAGACCGGCAAACAGAGGCCTGTAAACAGAGACCGGTAAACAGAGACCGGCAAACAGAGACCTGTAAGCAGAGACCTGTAAACGGAGACCGGCAAACAGAGACCGGTAAACAGAGACTGGTAAACAGAGACCTGTAAACAGAGACCGGTAAACAGAGACCAGTAAACAGAGATCGGCAAACAGAGACCGGCAAACAGAGACTGGCAAATAGAGACCTGTAAACAGAGACCGGCAAACAGAGACCGGCAAACAGAGACCGTCAAACAGAGACCAGTAAACAGAGACTGGCAAACAGAGACCTGTAAACAGAGACCGGGAAACAGAGACCGGCAAACAGAGGCCGGCAAACAGAGACCTGTAAACAGAGACCGGTAAACGGAGACCGGCAAACAGAGACCGGCAAACAGAGACCTGTAAACAGAGACCGGTAAACGGAGACCGGCAAACAGAGACCGGCAAACAGAGACCTGCAACCAGAGACCGGCAAACAGAGACCGGCAAACAGAGACCGGAAAACAGAGACCGGTAAACAGAGACCTGTAAACAGAGACCGGTAAACAGAGACCAGTAAACAGAGACCGGCAAACAGAGACCTGTAAACAGAGACCGGCAAACAGAGACCGGCAAACAGAGACCTGTAAACAGAGACCTGTAAACAGAGACCGGCAAACAGAGACCTGTTAACAGTGACCTGTAAACAGAGACCGGTAAACAGAGACCGGCAAACAGAGACCTGTAAGCAGAGACCTGTAACAGAGACCGGCAAACAGAGACCGGTAAACAGAGACCGGTAAACAGAGACCTGTAAACAGAGACCGGTAAACAGAGACCAGTAAACAGAGACCGGCAAACAGAGACCTGTAAACAGAGACCGGTAAACAGAGACCAGTAAACAGAGACCGGCAAACAGAGACCGGTAAACAGAGACCGGCAAACAGAGACCAGAAAACAGAGACCGGTAAACCGAGACCGGTAAACAGAGACCTGTAAACAGAGACCGGCAAACAGAGACCAGTAAACAGAGACCGGCAAACAGAGACCTGTAAACAGAGACCGGTAAACAGAGACCGGCAAACAGAGACCAGTAAACAGAGACTGGTAAACCGAGACTGATAAATAGAGACCGGTAAACAGAGATTGGTAAACTGAGACCGGTAAACAGAGACCGGGAAACAGGGACTGTCCCTCGAGGACCAGGCGACCACCATGCTACGCTGAAACCATCCACCAAGCTGCTGGAATATGTGGGACCGTCACACTGGGGAGAGGCTGTCACACTGGGATGAGACTGTCACCCTGGGGCAAGACTGTCACACTTGGGTCAGACCATCACACTGGGATGAGACCGTCACATTGGGGAGAGACTGTCACACTGGGGCGAGACTGTCACACTGGGGCGAGACCGTCACACTGGGGCAAGACCATCACACTTGGGTGAGACCATCACACTGGGATGAGACCGTCACATTGGGGAGAGACTGTCACACTGGGGCGAGACAGTCACATTGGGGAGAGACAGTCACACTGGGGCGAGACCATCACACTGGGGTGAGACCGTCACATAGGGGTGAGACCGTCACACTGGGGTGAGACCGTCACATAGGGGTGAGACCTTCACACTGGGACGAGACTGTCACATAGGGGTGAGACCATCACATAGGGGTGAGACCGTCACACTGGGACGAGACTGTCACATAGGCGTGAGACCATCACATAGGGGTGAGACCGTCACACTGGGACGAGACTGTCACATAGGCGTGAGACCATCACATAGGGGTGAGACCGTCACACTGGGACAAGACCATCACATAGGGGTGAGATGGTCACATGGGGTGAGACCGTCACACTGCTGCAAGACCGTCACACTGGGGAGAGACTGTCACACTGGGGCTAGACTGTCACACTGGGTCGAGACGATCACACTGGGGCGAGACTGTCACACTGGGGCTAGACTGTCACACTGGGTCGAGACGATCACACTGGGGCGAGACCGTCACATAGGGGTGAGACCTTCACACTGGGACGAGACCCGTCACATAGGGGAGAGACCGTCACACTGGGGCTAGACTGTCACACTGGGTCGAGACGATCACACTGGGGCGAGACTGTCACACTGGGGCGAGACCGTCACATAGGGGTGAGACCTTCACACTGGGACGAGACCGTCACATAGGGGTGAGATTTTCACATAGAAGTGAGATCGTCACACTGCTGCAAGACCGTCACACTGGGGAGAGACTGTCACACTGGGGCGAGACTCACTCTGGGACGAGACTGTCACACTGGGGTGAGACCGTCACATAGGGGTGAGACCTTCACACTGGGACAAGACCGTCACATAGGGGTGACACCGTCACATAGGGTTGAGACCTTCACACTGGGACAAGACCGTCACATAGGGGTGAGACCTTCACACTGGGACGAGACCGTCACATAGGGGCGAGACCCGTCACACTGGGACAAGACCGTCACATAGGGGTGAGATGGCCACATGGGGTGAGATCGTCACACTGCTGCAAGACCGTCACACTGGGGCTAGACTGTCACACTGGGGCAAGACTGTCACACTGGGGCTAGACTGTCACACTGGGGCTAGACTGTCACACTGGGGAGAGACCGTCACACTGGGGCTAGACTGTCACACTGGGAAGAGACTGTCACACTGGGGCAAGACTGTCACACTGGGGCTAGACTGTCACACTGGGGCTAGACTGTCACACTGGGGAGAGACCGTCACACTGGGGAGAGACTGTCACACTGGGGCTAGACTGTCACACTGGGGAGAGACTGTCACACTGGGGCTAGATTGTCACACTGGGTCGAGACGATCACACTGGGGAGAGACTGTCACACTGGGGCTAGACTGTCACACTGGGAAGAGACTGTCACACTGGAGCAAGACCGTCACACTGGGGAGAGACCGTCACACTGGGGAGAGACCATCACACTGGGGCTAGACTGTCACACTGGGGAGAGACCGTCACACTGGGGAGAGACCATCACACTGGGGCTAGACTGTCACACTGGGGAGAGACTGTCACACTGGGGCTAGATTGTCACACTGGGTCGAGACGATCACACTGGGGCGAGACTCACATTGGGCCGAGACTGTTACACTGGGTCTTCGCTCTCTCCAGGCACTACTCACTCAGTCACTCAATTGTTACTTTGTAACTGGCTGTCGTTTCCTGAATACAAATGTTAACCTGGGTTCTGAAAGAGAATAGGCATCTCATTCTTATACACTGGCAATGTTCAGCTTAATGAGCACAAAATTGTAGGATGGGATCTCACAGGGACCAGGTAATGGTGAGATTTATGGCATAATCAGATAGTAAGATCAGTGAAGCGCACTCAACATCAGGAGCATCTCACATCACCATGAGATAAGGTGAATTCTTTGCTGGGAAGAGGTGGGTTGCCCAATGGTGGTGGATTATTGCTTGTTAATCACTTTGTTAATGGCCTGACTGGCCTCTCGGATATTCAGCTTCCTTTCTTATCAAATTGTCAAACAAGCTGAGAGCTCATGGCATGGAAGTCATAGAAGGTACCTGGAGACTTCATCGCATCACTGACTGCGACTCATCTCCATGTTGCTCAGCCATCAAACAGCGGCTGGGGGCAAGATTCAACCACATACAAACCCCCATCCATAGACTTTGGCATCCAACATTTGCCAACCCCTCATAACCACCATGGTACCTCACTGCCCTACCTGCAGCCTGCTCAGGAAGCACAGAGCTGCATGGCAGGGTGCACTGGCAACTAAGGAAGCAGCAAGGATACGTTGTGCATTGAACTCATGGAATGGAGCAGGCTGCAGATTGGGCCAGCTCGCTTTCTCTCTTAGGCAGCTACCTGCATACCCTCAGCACCCATGCATTGCATTATCTAGTGGTGCATTGACACTCCAGCCAGAACCAAAGGCTGTTTCTCTCCCTGTCAGGAAGGATCTGCCTGGGGTATGGGGAAACCTTGATGTACAGTGTACTGAGATAGCAATCCAACACCTACAGCTGCTTGCCTGGCAACCACACTGCTCACTTATTCAACCAAATGGCCAGATCAGAAACTGAATGGGGACAAACCTTCAGCCCAGTGTCAGGGTGACTGCAGTCAATCCACACACAGTTCGGAGGCTCTTGAGGACGTTTTGGCACACTGGTATTGTCCCTAATTCTGTGTGGCAGGTCCAGTTTCAAATCCCACCTGCTCCAGACTTTTGTCATGACATCTCTGAACACATTATTCAGAAAATACTTTGCAAAGGTAGCCCAGTGAATGGTGAATGGTCTGTCCCGTAGGGTATGCACTGACAGCCCAGGCAATCACTGCTAAAATGAAATGGGGAGTCAAGGCTGGCTCGGGTGTGGATAACAGAGATATTGGTTAAAGTAGGAGAAGGGACGGACACAGGTGGGAACCACAGGTGTATGGAGGGTGGGGTGTATGGAACAGCATTGGAGAGCATGGTAGGCATTGGGAGCAGGTTTATTGGCTGTGAACACAATCTGGGACCTCCACAGTGGAGGAATAGAGTGACATGGTGGGTATCATTCAAGTGTAATGCCAAGGTTCAAGGGCAAGGAGACAGTTGGAGGGAGGTTGTGATTAGTCTCCAAATGGGTTATTGGAAATGGGCTCTTGGGGTTGACAAAGATATAAGGGGACATTGGGTTGCTCAGTGGTTAGCACTGCCGCCTCATAGTGCCAGGGGCCTGGGTTCAATTCTACCCTGGCGTGACTGTCCGTGTATGGTTTGTACGCTCTCCCTGTATCTGTGTGGGTTTTCGTTCTACAGTCAAAATGTGCGCAGGTTAGTGTGGATCGGCCATGTTAAATTGCCCACAGTGTCCAAGGATGTGCAGGTTAGGTGGGTTAGCCATGGGAAATTCAGGGATAGGGTAGGGGGATGAATCTAGATAGGTTGCTCTTCAGAGGGTCAGTGTGGGCTTGTTGGACTAAAACACCTAGCTCTGTATTGTGGAGGTTCTATGATATGGAGGGTCTGGAGGAGGCAGGTGAGCAAGTGGGATGGTGTTCTCTCAATGAATATCTTCACATTGATGAGTTATTTAAGGAAAGAGGGGAACAGAATAGGACATGAGGGATCTCTTTATCCCAAAACCCATTTAATGAACATCTACAGTCTTCCCTTCAAAGAAATAACCCTTTATAGGTGAAGAGACCAAAATTTTATGGAGTATTCCAGAAGTAGTTTCATCCAAATCCTGTCTGACTGCAGCAAATTTCCTTACTCTTATACAAGAAACTAATTTTAATAAAAGCTGACGTGCTATTGTGTTCAATTCTGAAGGAAATGATAAATATGCCATTCTGTACTGAGGTCTGTGGCAGATGAATTTGGAATATAATGGGTGGATCAGAATACAACCTAATGTATCTTATTACCTGGAAATAAGAGAGCATTGGACCAAATAGGATTTTATGAATCTAATTGGGAGTTGTACGTAAACATTCCATCCGGGCCTTGTGTTCACTTCCACATGTGAAGAGACTTGCATTGTAGATGTGTATCGATTCGATTGTGTGTAATATTCAATATTAATTATGCATTCATCTATACATAAAAATGTTTCTGATAAATGCTTGTACTTCTCCTAAGGAATCAAGGTTATTTTCGAAGCATGGAATATTTCACAAGGTTTTTCATCCAATCTTCACAATCAGTGAAATACAGAGTAAAATCTGCCTCTAATGTGTCCTAAGGTGTGTCTTATCATTTTCAGGCTAATACTCTGACTGAGTCAGTACTCTTCCAGATGAAGAGTCAGCCAGACTCAAAACATTAGCTTGCTTTCTCTCCGTGGATGCTGCCTGACCTATTGTTATTTCCAGCAATTTGTTTTGTTTTCGGTCCAGATTTCAGCATCTGCAGCAATTTATTGCTAACTTTTGTTCAAATTACTCACACTGTGTTGCCTTCTGTTTTTCTAATTGCTACTATGCTTTGGCACAATTTATTTCTGTGAGTTCCCATCTACTGAAGCTGAGCTGAGGATGCAGTCTACCAGGCTCTGAACTCCAAAATTGGAATGATAGGCCCTCATATTTTTTATTAAACTCATGTATGCTAATTAGAATCACTAAACTTGTCTGAAAATGTAAAATGAAAGGTACTATCTTTCTGTTCCTTTGTTGACAGACCCTGTCAGTTTATCCTTCAGATTATTGCAATAAAATTAAGAAAACACCCCCGAAACGCAATGAATTATGTCCTGAAATGTAGTCACTGTTGTGATGTAATGAATGGAGTTGTTAATCTGTGCGCAGCAAGCTTCCACAAATGGCAACATAATGTCGATCAATGAATCTGTTTTAGAACTTAGCAGATAAATGTCCTTCCTTAAATAGGAAAGATTTTAGGATCTGAGAGTTATAGGAAAGATTTTATTAAGCTGGAGAGGGTTCGGAAGAGATTTACCACGATGTTGTTGCGTCTGGAAGGTTTGAGTTATAAAGAAAGGTTTTTGGGATAGCATAGTACCTCAGTGGATAGCACAGCTGCCTCACAGCCCTAGGGAGCTGGGTTCGATTCAGCGTCAGGCACTGTCCATGTGGAGTTTGCACATTCTCCCCATATCTGCATGGGTTTCCTCCTAGTGCTTTAGTTTCCTCCCAGAGTCCAAAGAGATGCAGGTGAATTGGCCATGCTAAGTTGCCCAAAGGGGTGTGTTATAGGGGGATGAGTCTGGGTGGGATGCTCTGCAGTTTAGTGTGTACTTGTTGAGCCAAAGATCCTGTTTCCACACTGTAGGGATTCCATTAAAAAAGGCTGGGATTTTTTTCACTCAAGCATAGGAGGTTGAGAGGCAACCTGATAGATGTTTAGAAAATAACAAGGGATATAGATAGGGTTAATGGTAGATGTCTTTTCTCTCAGATGGGGAATTTCAAGAGTAGGGGGCACATTTTTAAGGTGAGAGGAGAGAAATTTAAAAAAAGACACGAGAGGCAATTTTTAATGCAGAAGTTTTTCTTTCTGGAATGAAATTCCCGAGGAAGTGGTGGATGTGGGCACAGTTACAAACTTTAAGACACATTTGGGTAAGTACTTGAATAACAAAGGTTTGGAGGGGTATGGGGTAGGAGCAGGCAGGTGGGACTAGTTTAGTTTGGGTTTATTATGGGCTGGTTGGAGTGAAGGGTCTCCTTCCATGCTGTATGGCTCTATAACTAGGTATTTGTTTAAAATCTCATCTGAAGGATAGATCCTATGACAGTGCAATGCTCATTCAGTACTGCACGTGTAAAAACCCCAGGCTGAGACATGTTATGGAAAGGGAAATGAAATGGTATCTCCAATGGGAGGGTTTGGAATGGGAATGTGGGAGTATACATTGGGGAATATTAGGATGGAAGACTATGGACTGTGTGTCTGTGAGACACCGCTCTTCCTGCCTGATTTATGGAAATTTCATGGACGCGGAGTCACCCTTATAGACTCTTTCCCCCAAATAAACAGGACTAACCTTGCTCTGTGTGTTATTGCTAACAGGACAGAATGGTGATAATAGTTCTTTCTCCTTCATCCAGTTGTCTATATTATAATAATGGCCTAAAATATTTCCTGGACTATTGGCTAAAAAAAGGGTGATATTGAATTGGCCTGTAGTTCTACCTGATCTTTAATTCCATTCATAAAAATGGTGTGACATTAGGTGCTGTATATAATGGGCAAGGGAATATCTGTCATTTCTGCCCAGGAAATACTCTGAGCTGACACATTTCATGCCAGTTGCTTTTACAGGAGCCTAATGAGTGCAGAGTGACCTTTACAGCTGCTGCTATGAGACTCAGACACAGATATTCAATCAGGGTTGGAGACGAACCTCACTGAAATCCCAATTTCATTTCTTGGAGCTTGTCAATGATTATCAGCCAATAAAAATTATCCCAGATGTATTCCCCTGATACTAACATATTGATTCCAAACAGTTTGCATTGTGTTGATAAATGGAATCATTTAGAAGGGCTCTGGTTATATTCCAAATGACTTGTGTCCTTGATTCCAGACCCCTGTAGTTATTGATCCACATTATGAATAAGTCTTTTGTTCATTTTTTAAAAATCAGACACAAGAGATGAATCATATGATCAGTAATTAGACTGTCTTCTGCAAGAGACGCATGGCTCATGTTGTAGTAGTGAATGAATTAAACCTCACGTGTCATTAGCTTTATTAGCAATGATGTTGTCTCATTTCTTTTTATTCATTCATGTGGCATTAGTAACACTGGCTGGCCAGCATTTATTGCCCATCCCTAGTTGTCCTTGAGAAGGTGGGGGGTGAGCTGCCTTCATGAACCGCTGCAGTCCACCTGCTGTGGGTTGACCCACAGTTCCTGAGGGAGGGAATTCCAGGATCATGACTCAGCAACAGTGAAGGAACGGTGATATATTTCCAAGTCACAATGGTGACAGGCTTGGAGTGGAATTTGGAGATGGTGGTGTTCCCATGATTTGTTACCCTTGTCTTTCCAGATGGAATTGGTCATGGGTTTGAAGGTGTGTCTGAGGATCTTTGGTGGCTTTCTGCACTGCATCTTGTAGATAGTAGTCACTGCTGCTACTGAGCATCAGTGATGGAGGGCGTGGGTGCTGTGGATGTGTTGCCAGTCAACTGAGCTGCTTTGTCCTGGGTAATGTCAAGCTTCTTGAATATGTTGAAACTGCACTTATCGAGGCAAGTGGGGAGTATTCCATCACACTCCTGACTTATGGTTTATAGATGGTGGACAGGATTTGCTGAGTCAGGAGGTAAGTTACTTGCCGCAGTATGCCTAGTTTCTGGCCTGCTCTTGTAGCCACTGTGTTAATGCGGCAGGTCCAGTTGAGTTTCTGCTCAATGGTAACACCCAGGGTACTGATAGTGGGGGATTCAGTAATGGTAACACCATTAAATGTCAAGGGGTAGTGTTCAATTGTCTCTTACTGGAGATAGTCATTGCCTGGTATTTATGTGGATGAAGCCACTTTTCAGCCTAAACCTGGATATTGTCCAGGCCTTGTTGCATTTGAACATGGGCTGCTTCAGTATTTGCAGTGTCATGAATGGTGTTGAGCATTGTACAATCATCTGCAAACACCCTCCCTTCTGACCTTCACATCGAGAGAAAGTCATTGATGAAGCAGCTGAAGATGGTTGGGCTATCACACTTTAATTTAAGCATAATCAATGCGATCACAACAAAATAACTAAGCTACAAGGGTTTCTTGAGTGAAAAAAAATTTATTCCTTCTTTCTCCAAAACAGAATACTTAAAACACTACATTGTGCTCAAACACAGGTAATACTCTTGAAAGAAAGCTCAGGAGGGAGTGTATAAAGGTAGGAGGGTAAAGTCACCTGCAGTCCATAGTTTTTAACGACATTGAGATGTTAGATTTTAGTCCCAACTTTTCAATTATTGTCTTGTTTCTTCAGCAAGTTAGTAGTTCTTGAGCTCTCACTGAATAATTTCAATTGGATTAGCTTTAGTGTCACATGTACTCAAATGAGTACAATAAAAAGTGTATAAGTCACCTCTTACAGCACCATCTTGGATACAAATGTATTTCGGTACAACCCTTAGTGACAGAATAGAGAAATGAAGAACAAAGTTACAGTGCTGCTCTACGCAGTATGGCCATAGGTCATAAAAACAAGAAGTTAAAAAGATAACTAAAGGGCTGTCTGCTGCAGCTGGCTGCCCTCACACTTGTCAATGGGCTGCTGTCGCTGCTCCATACCACCACGCTCCGTACCGTGCCGCTGGTCACTGGCATTCCTGCTTTGAGCCGCCGACCTACGCACATACTGCGGAAGCCAGGGCTGGGAATCCGAGACTATGGGAATGGAGGAAAGAAGGAGAAAATAATGAAAAAGAACTGGTAAAGCAGAGGAGCTCCAGCTGGAGGTCCTACTTCACTGCCATCTTATTGGTGAGTGTTTTCAATTAATATTTCACCAGACACTAGTTTTTGAAATTGTGCGAGAGGAGAGTCCTTCAGTCCTTAATTACAAATCAGTATTGTGTCATCTCTCCCTTACTACTTAGAAACAACTGTTGAAATATAGCTCAGTATGTATTCCAGAGTATGGTTACCTTGTCTTTCAGAGCTGACGAACAACTTTCTTCTCAATGTATGATTTAAACAAAGGATATGGATGAGAGTTTCGGGTCGGGACCTTTTTTTTCCTGAAGAACATCAGCTTTTGTGCTCCTGTAATGCTGCCTGGCCTGCTGTGTTCCTCTGGCTCCACACTGTATTATCTCTGACTCCAGCATCGACAGTTCTTATTATCTCTGGATAAAAGTTTGATTGTCTTTATATAACATTGTTAATTTTAGTTCAAACTGATCCTTGTTTGCCAATGGTTTCGTCAACTTCAGTAAATTTGGTCAGGTGATCACAGCAGCCGTTTTAGGTCAACAGTTTTCCTTTTTAAAGTCAATGTTAGCCCTTGAAAGGTCTCTAATATTAAAATTAGATGAAGGTTGAATATCAACAGTCCATGCTTAATATTAACATAAATACTTTACATCCATTCCCAGACTAGTTTAATCTAGTTGTATCAAATCCGGTGACAGAAGTGGGGATATTTGAGTTAGACATCTCCCAGAGGTTTTGTGCTGTGGAAGTCTTCTGTAGATTAATGGTCTGGATTTTCCTATCGTCAGATAGTCAGAGACAGGACATAGGACCCAAAGTACATGTCCGGCCCTCTTGGCTGTGGAGGGGAAGGTCTTAGACACTACACTAAACAGTTGTATTTGAGAACCGACTATTGACAGATGTAACTAAAGGAGAGGTGCCGAAAGGAAGGTGTTGGAAGTCCTTACATAGCAATAAGGAGCAAGCAGCCTCAGGGACTGTGTATGCAAACACCCACAACCTGTGATGCTCCAGATCGCTATCTCAGTCTAACGGCAGTACAATTAGCACAGGATGCAGCAAATTTTCCCATCCTCTCTCGCTCGCTCACTCTCTCTCTCTCTCTCTTTCTCTCTCTCTCTCCCTTTTGCCTCTTTCACTCCAAACCTACATAATCCATACACAAATCCATAATCTACCGAAAGAACCGTGGATGCTGAAAATCAGAGACAGAAATCGCTGGAAACGCTCAGCGGAACTGAAGAAGGGTCATTGGATCCGAAACGTTAACTCTGCTTTCTCTCTCCACAGGTGTTGCCAGACCTGTTGAGTTTTTCAAACGAGAACTGGGCAGCATGGGCAAGTTGGGCTGAAGGGCCTGTTTCCATGCTGTAAATGTCTCTGGCTCTGTGCTGCTGTGTAATCTTCCTTGTTGTAGACTCTCTGAGATAAAATGATTCTCCTGTTTCTTAATAAATTTTAGATTTCAGCCAAGAAGTTGTTCTTTGATTTAACTCCCACATGAAGGAAACACTCGAATCACCTCCACCATTAGCGGCAGAAATTTGTGATCAATTCCACATTATAACCAATGGTTTCTGTATCTCCCTGTGGCTGGTGTGACTGGGACACCATCTCTGTACAGCACAAACAAGATTCTCCTTAACACATGTAGCTTGGTAGATTTCTTTTTCATACAATGCTCTGCTGGGTTAAATAATCGCACAACAGTTTTGATGCACATTACACAAAACATTATTTAGAACCAAATTGATGCTTAAGGAGAAAAGACCAGATATGTCTCCATGACAGTCAGCTGTTAGCAAATGTTGATGCTTGAGTTGGACATCAATAGAGAGCTGTTTCCTTCTCATGTGAGTATTAAGCATTCCTTCTACGTCACAATGAACTACAGATAAAAGGAGGCTTGGAATTTAATTAGACAAACCCACGGACGGAGCAAGGCTTCCTGATGTATGTTGACTGAAGCCTATTATTCGAAATGCAGACAGAGCACCAATACTGTGTGGCTTGTGCATTCTAATGATTAATGTGAGCAGTCAACAATAACTGAGCTGTACATAGGCCGCACATAGCAGGGCTTCCCTGAACTCTAATTTTCTTGTATCATTTAAAGTAACATTGCACCCTGTCAGGATCACTGCTGGAGCAGGCAGCCGTGCAGAAGGGGAAGGTGTCCTGGGGAACAGCAAGCAATGACAAAACATTGCAGGGAGCATAAGCCCTGAGGTTTACTGACACGGCATAGGAAGACTTCATGAACAGGGTAAACCATTATTGCCCTGGAGAAGGTAGTGGTGAACTGCCTTCTTGAACTGCTGCAGTCCATGTGCTGTAGGGAGACCCACAATACTCTCAGGGAGGGAATTCCTGCATTTTGACCCAGTGACAGTGAAGAACAGCGATATATTTCCAAGTTGGGAATTGTAGAAATGTAGAAAATAATTGCAGGAATAGGCCCTTCGAGCCTGTACCACCATTCAATGTGGTTATAGCTGATCATGCAATCTCAGAATCCCATTCCCTCCCTCTCCTCATTCCCCTTGATCCCTTTAGCCACAAGGGCCGTGAGCAGCTCCCTCTTGAATATATCTAACAATCTGGCCTGACAGCTTCCTGTGGGAGAGAATTCCACTGGCTCACAACTGTCTGAGTTGAGAAATTCTTCCACATCTCAATCCTGAATGGCTTACGCCTCATTCTTAGACTATGACCCCGAGCTCTGGACTTCTCCAACATCGGAAACAATCTTCCTGCATCTAATCTGTCCAGTCCTGTCAGGATTTTGTACATTTCTACAAGATCCCCTGATTCTTTTAAATTCCAGCATGTATAAGCCCAGTTGACCCAATCGTTTGTCATGTTAGTCTTGCTATCTCAGGAATCAGTCTGGTGAACTTTCACTGGCCTCCTTCAATACAAAGAACACACTAGAATAAACAGATTTTGAGTCCTTAATTATTTTAACATTGGGACAATAGCAGCAGCCTGAACGGGTGTAATCAAGCTCCCATAGAACCAGGGTTTTCAGTTTTAATTTTCAGCAGTTGTTATTGGAGTCTTGAAAAAATGAAAACTATTGTTCCCCTCTCTTGTTTACAGCCAAAAGCTGGGGTTTCTCTTCCTGCTACTGAAGTTGCAAGTGGGACAATGTGTTTTCAGAGTTTATCTTTTGCCAAGTGTTTGTTTATGGGATGTTACCATAATGGAATTGTTAATTAATAATAGTTACAGTACCTATTACTCTATTAAGTTTTCCAGTAGAGTTAAGTTACTCCAGTTCTAGCTCTCTTTTGTTGTATTTCAACAATAGTGTTTGAATAAATTATGTTTTGCTTTAAACCTGGTAATTTGACCAATAGAATTACATCTGGAATGCAATGCCTTATGTTTACTCTTAAAATACAAGTTAGCGTCTAGGCTACATTCTTAATATATTTTGAGGGGATTTGGTCAGATCACAACAGTATGTTGGCTGCACACTCTCAGTATTAAGTATTAATTATTTTATTGGTGTTGGCATTTTGTGTTCTTCTGGCCAACTTCAAAGCCAAAATATTGGCAAACAATGCTGACACCTGCCATGTATGAACAAAGGAAAGTCTGAGTTGATTTTTTATACTTGCTCTTCCCCACATCAATGGATGAATGTCAGCAACTTAATTGACATTTATCAAAAGAGCTACAGGAAAGGGCGCAGTGATACTCTGACTGAGTGATAGATCTAGGGATTGAAGTACAGTTGTTCCTGAAAATGCTAATGAAACAAAAAAGGGAATGGGAAATATTTGTTTGTCTCCCAACTGCTGACATTATGGAAATATCAATATTTGCTGGTACACAGTTGTATCATTTTGATTTTTAGATCACCCTCATATAAATAAAAATGTTTGAGGAATACTATTAGACCCTTGTTTGGCCCTCATGGGTTCAGGTACCTGTTAATGGCCCCAAGTCTTTATCCTCAACTACCCTACTTTACCAAAAAGCCCAGTCATGTGAGGTTTGACAAAATCTTTAGGGTACAATTGGTCCCGAGGGTGCCATATTTAACTTTTAACAATGCTTAATTCTGCCCAGCAATGAAAAGAGGCCTTTTAGGGGCGTTTTGTGAGATCCCTCAGCACAGTTCAGGCATCAATGAAGAAGAGTTCAAAGGTTGCATGTACTTCAAGGAAGAGATAGAGTTAAACTCTCTGTTTGGACAGGTACAGTTAACTGTACTTCTGGGAAGGCAACTGAACTACTCAAATTCTGTAGAGAGATAACGGAAACTGTAGATGCTGGAGAATCTGAGATAACAAAGTGTAGAGCTGGATGAACACAGCAGGCCAAGCAGCATCTTAGGAGCAGAAAAGCTGACGTTTCGAGCCGAGGCCCTACACTTTGCTATCTTGTTTACTCAGATTCTGTGCAGGGCACTCGGTAAGGAGTCAAATGTAGTTAGATGGCTGTCTGCAGATAGAATTCAAGGTGAAGTTCCAGTAAGTAATCAACAGCTCAGTGATGGTGTTAGGACTTGGAAGATGTACTGGGCACCTGAGGAAATGGGAAACTTGCTAACTCTGTGTTGAGGAAAGCCATGAGCTTCACGGGAGAAACCTGTGGGCTTTAATTACGCAGAGTAGCTGAGATTGGAAAGCTCAAAAACAGTATTTGCTTGACGTAGCTGAGCTCAGTGAAAGATGTGCGCCAACTTGGTGAAGCTAGATGTCGGTGAATAGCTAAGGTTATATCCATGAATAAGTGCTGCAGTATAGTTTCTAGAGTGCACTGTGGGGGTGGAGGTCTAAACATGGGAAAGAAAAATAATGAGCCAGAACAGGAGCTGTTTTTGGAGGAATCCATAACAGAGTGATTCTTGAGTGAGAGTTATGAATGTTTGAAAACATGAACAAATTAGCTTAATAAAATAAAAGAGAAGCACTGTAATCATTCATGAAACTTAATGATGTTTGATAACCCACTGTACCATTAACTTCCAGGGGAACTATGTTGAAATACATAGTTGAATGATTGATTGAATTTGCTATTTGATTTGTGCTGAGGGGCATTTGATCATGGTCTATTCCTTACATTTATTTCTTGTCTGTTGAGGTGTTAGAATAGATTTCATAGATGTATCGTAGATTATATTACAATCCAAACATTATTGAGTAAAGAGATAACAAGGTGTGGAGCTGGATGAACACAAGCAGCATCAGAGGAGCAGGAAAGCTGACATCCCGGGTCTGAACGCTTCTTCTGAAATGGGGGAGGGGAAGGGGATTCTGAAATAAATAGAGGGGTGGAGGTGGATGGAAGATGGATAAAGGAGCAGAAAGGAGGAGAGGAGATGGACAGTTCAAGGAGGCAGGGATGGAGTCAGTAAAGATGAGTGTAGGAGGGAGTTAGGGTGGGGGTAGGTCAGTCCAGGGAAGACAGGCAGGTCAAGGGGGCGGGATTAGGTTAGTAGGTAGGAGATGGGCGTGGGGCTTGAGGTGGGAGGAGGGGATAGGTGAGAGGAAGAACAGGTTAGGGAAGTGGGGATGAGCTGGGCTGGTTTTGGGATGCGGTAGGGGAAGGGGAGATTTTGAAGCTTGTGAAGTCCACATTGATAACGTTGGGCTGCAGGGTTCCCAAGTGGAATATGAGTTGCTGTTCCTGCAACCTTCGGGTGACATCGTTGTGACACTGCAGGAGGCCCATGATGGACATGTCGTCTAAGGAGTGGGAGGGGGAGTTGAAGTGGTTTGTGACTGGGAGGTGCAGTTGTTTGTCGTGAACAGAGCATAGGTGTTCCACAAAGCGGTCTCCAAGCATCCGTTTGGTGTCCTCGATGTAGAGGAGGCCACAACGGGTATAGTGGATGCAATATACCACCCTTATCTGCTTTCCAGAGGGACCACTCTCTTCGTGACTCCCCTGTCCGCTTCACACTCCCCACCTGCCCCACCAACGCCGGCAACCGCAGGAAGTGCTACACCTGCCCCGATACCTGCCCCCTCAGCCCCATCCCAGGCCCCAAGATAATCTTCCACATGAAACAGATGTTCACCTGCACATCTGCTAATGTGGTATATTGTATCCGCTGTTCCTGATGTGGCCACCACATCATCTCCACACTTCAGGGTGAGGGGAGATGTTGAGAAGTTGGGTTCTTCATGGTAACCTCAGCTGGTGCAGGAATTGAACCCATGTTATTGGCATCATTGTGCATCACAAACCAGTCTTTCAGCCAACTCAACTAACCAACGCTCAAAACAACACAGTGTGGTCAACCTGAACAACATCAGAAGTCTGGACAAGCCCTGGAAAGGCTCGATGGCATCTCTGTTTACTCTAATATGGCCTGCATGCTGTTGTGTGGAATCAGTAACAGAGGATGGATCAACCAGACTGACCATGGTCATCTACAAGACCTGAGTAACTGATAACAAGAAACAATGTCAACACAAGCAGAAATGAGAACAGGGCCTGAAAATTGAAAAAGTGTTCTCTACTGTCAGAGCAGGTTTGTCCCAAATATGTCCCACACACCAGAATGTGTCCTCTGAAGGCTTTTAGCCTGTCGTTACCCACATTTCAGATCCAGCTAAGAACATGTGGAAGATTCTGCAAGGAGCTGCCCCTCCAATCAGAGGGCAGTTCTCTCCCACCTTTACCTACTGAGCCTATCAGTAGCTGAGCCTGAAAGAGAAGTACATCTGATTGGAGGAGCCCTGGAGCAGTGGGCTGTGTGAACAGTCATGCTTTTGTTCAGCCTCAGGCCTGGATGGAGGGAATGGAGGTGAGTATGCAGTTGTTTGGGAGATTGCTCATTGATCAGGTGAGGTCAAGAGACAGGAAGGGCAAGTGTGCGCACATGTGTACACATGTGTGTAATGTGTATGTATATGTGCATGAAAGTAGACATGTATATGTGCGCACGCATATGTGTGTGCATTTGTGTAGGCATGTGCATATGTGCCTTACTGTGTGTTCATATGTTTGTGTGTGTGTGCGCGCATACGCATGTGCCTGGGCAGGCATGTATGTATGTGCGTGTGTGTGTATAAGCATGTGTGCATGAGGGAGTGATAAATGGGTGGAAGGGTGCGAGCATGTGTTGTGAAAGTGCGGGATTCAGAGAGAGGGTTTGTGTGGACATTGAGGCTGTGTGAGCCAGAAAGACAATACTGATTGGATTGAAATGTAATTGTGTCTTGTTGTCCCTCCTGGTCCGCTGTAGCCACGTGACCTGGACCTCAAGGCCCCACATGCTGTAGGATTTCAGTCCTATTAGAACAAACAGGGAGCTTGGAGTGAAGCTGGGACTGAGTGTAGGAATGCTCTACAAAATAATAGCCCATAGGAATTGCTTAAAACTGTCACAGCTGCCTCAAGCAACTGAAATAAATTGAAAAAAAAAACAAAGAATCAGACCACAGCTGAAACCCTGGGAAAAAGATAATGGCTGGAGCTGTTCTTCTCCCATCTCTGGTTAAAACTACAGGTGATATGAAGGAAAACAGGCATTTTCCTCCTCCATAACAACAAATACATAAATTAATACGTATAGACTTTGCCTTTAATCATGGACTGAAGTCAGGAAAGAACTGTTTTAAAACCAAGAACTGCTGGAGAGTTACTTTATGTTTTTGAAAGCAAGTAACCCAACCCTCATTGTAAGCATTGTTTATGCAGCTGCTGGAGTGTAGTTTCCCAGATGAGCTGGAGCAGAAGGAGTGTGTACAAATGAACAGGAAATATGTAGTTGATTGACAACTGATCATTACTTTACAGACCAATAACAAATTCATCCTATAAGGCAACAGCTCTGTGATTGGTTCTCAGGTAGCTGAACAGTTTGAGACTGTGAACAAGACAGTATTAAGGCTACCAGTTCAGGACCTCAATGTTTCCTGCAGTAAAAATTGCTTTAAGCCTGAAGAAAACCAATTTGTTTTCCCTCCAGCAGATGCTCTAAACCATGATTTTTAACTAATAAGTGAGAGACTTTTTATGAATGTGAGCCAGTCACCCTGTACCTCCTGAAAACTAAAGTGGAAGAATCTGGAGAAGAAAGACCCAGAATCAAAGTCATGACGAGCACAAGAATCATCCCAACAAACCATGTAGACACAGCCCACTGAAATTTCTTCCCAATCTCACCCAACATGCATAACACCAATTATTTTCCTGTTTATGTCTGTGCGTGTGTGTGTGTGTGTGGGTGTGTGTGTGCATGAGAGAGTGTGTGGGTGTGTGTGCATCTGTATGTGTATACATGTCTGTGTGAGTGTACGTATGCATATGAGTTTGTGTCTTTGCGAGTGTGTGTGCGTTTATGTGAGTGTGTGTGTGCGCGTATGAGTTGGTGTGTATCTGAGTGTTTGTGTTTGTGTGTTTTTGAGTGTGTGTGTGTATATGTGCGTGTGTGCATATGAGTTTGTGTTTATGTGAGTGTGAGTGTGTGCATGTGTGTAAAAGGAGGAATTTGTAAGCAGATTAATGTTTTAACTAACAGTTATAAGCCAATAGTTCATTATCTTTTATCTGTAGCAACAGTCTATTTACTTGTAACAAATACTGATTCTAGTCAAGTACAGAAACCTGGTAAAACTCTGACAACCTGGGCTGTGTACTTTGACAGAGTCTTTAACTTCTGCCAGTGTCCTTTGATCAATATGAAACCTCATTAATTCAGATCACAGAATCTTGTGAATTTGCGCAACTAAAAGATGACCTAGTTGAGGGGCAGTTTGTTGTAGACATAAAAGATCCTGCAGCAAGAGCATGTCAACTGAGAGAAAAGAAGCTCGCCCTCAGGAAAGCAGTTGACACACATAGAAGTTGTGAGGGTTTAAATCTGTAGCTGGAGCATAACAGACCAAGTCTTGGATTATCCTGATGGCTAGTCTGTGCCTAAAGTTTAGAACTATCACAAAACAAGAATAAGTTTCACACATCACGGAAGACATCATGCCAAGGAGAGGGAGGTATATCAGCTTAGGGAAGGCCTTGTTTTCATTGCAAGAAGTTTTGCACACAAACACAAGGCCAGAAGGAGGCAAAACAAGCAAATGTAGCTGTCTGCTATTGTGATTTCAGAAAAATAAATCTCCGATAAATCACGCTATGTGATACAAGTTAAAGCAGTCACGTCTATAGGTGAAACATGGTTTATGACTATTAGAATGATGACTGCTGAAGGAAAGCAGCAGGTCAGCACGATGTTTCAGATAGCTCCTGTATCCAGGACTTCAACACAAGTGGAATGATGTTGTGTACACATCAGGAAAGAGTGCCTGGCCATTGGCTTTCTTTGTGAACATTCTGGAAGTGATGTAGTGATGGTTGAGTTTGACCTCAAGCCACTTCAAAACATCTTCTTCAAGCTGCTAAAATCTGCTCTATAGTATGTTCAAAGAATGTTATTCCCATTACAAAGGGACCATCTAGATGTGACATGCAAGCTAAAGAAACAGGTGTACATTGCAGCCATGCTGTCGAGAGCAGCGCTCCCAATGAAGAAGTAAAGGATGCTACAACAAGTGTGATAGATTTAACATGAAGTAGCAACTCATCATGCTCTGAAAGTCATTAACCTGACAGAGATGCTGAACTTTACAGACAAGTACATTGTTCAAATCAAGAAATTTATCCAACTATCTGAATGTTTCAACAAGTGTTGATAAAAGAATGGCCTGAAGCTTTCAGAGAAAACCAGGCAGATAGAGATGAATTGACAGCCCATGATGGTGTATTGTACAGAAAATATCTGCATGCACACAACAATTAAGAGAACAACATGATTTCAACACTGTGTATGCAGTGCATATGCAGAGACTACAGAGAAAATTAAAATGCTAATACAGAAACACAATCAGGTGACTACTGGGTATCCTGGGAAACTGATAAAGTACGTGACACTATATGGGTATTTTCTGGGGGATTTTGCTGCATAAAAAGTGGAGGCTTGGTTTGAAATGTAGTCATGTGTAAACATCTTTTCTGGTCTGCCATAGTCACTTGACATCTACCGTGAGGCACTTCAATAAAAACATCATTCTGAACAGACACCTGGCTTGTGAACACAAAGCATTCATCTTTAACCACTTCCTCCTCTCCCAACAAAGCCTCTCCCAAAGGCAATGAGGGGCTGGAATTGAGGGAAACCATGGCTGAAAGGCAATCTGCTTCCAACACCAACTTGAAGTCTCCCTCCTACTGTCATGGGAGACTTGGACTCCAGAGGTGTGTCAGTGAATAGTTAGTGATTAAAAGTATCTGTATATTTTGTGTGAGGTAGCCTTAGAGATTCCTTCACCGGAGGGAAAAGGAAGGCCAGCGTTAGTCTGACCCACCTAGTTATCTCAGTCCTGGTCCCCTCCCTTTCCCTGGTGATCAGGGTTAGGGCATTGAGCTGATGTTTCCTAGCTGTGCTTCTTAAGTGAAAAGATAGAGGATTTATCATTCGGCTTCATTGTTTGGCCCTGTTCTTCCGTTGTCGTTTTCATTAATTACTCGTTGATTCAAACAAACAATTTATCACTTTGAAATTTGCTTTTCTCTTTCCACCGAAATGTGCTCACTGGACCTCAAGCAAGAAAAAAATTTAAGTGTTCCCCTGTTCCATGTAAAAAGGTTTGACAAGCCTGAATTAGAGTTTCAAGAAAAAGCCATGTTTGATGAAATGTCCAGTGGCAGATTTTGAAATGAAAACGTTAAAGACAGCCCATTTTACAACAGCTATTGAGGGAATCATTTAACATTGAGACATGACAGTGTAGGAAAACAACTTTCTTATTTGCAAAGAATGAATGCCTTGATCTATCCTTCATCCTTACATATATTCACTAGAAAATGATATTTGATAACCTACTTTCTCTTTGGCAATAACTGCATGTCAGAATAAATTATTTTAAGTTAGAAAATAATGACAAGTGTCTGACTTGATCTTTGCCCTGTAGAATTCTGAACAGGGGAGAAAAGAACAGTCTTCAATATCCATAACTCACTCAATGCAGTCAGGTAGATTATTTTGTTTCAGAATCCCTTTCTTTCTTGTCATGTCCTTTGGTCATAAATCAAACATCATTTTATTACTATCAAACAGTGGGTTAGTTGGAAAATAGGAAAATATCTTTGACTCTTTCCTGTGAGGAAACACACAACATTAACTGTTCTGCAAAATAATGGAGTACACCCAATATTTCCAAACTGTATGTGTTAATTACCAATTAATCCTCCAATATCTATTAATCTTCATCAGAGTAAAAAAACAAAAACAGCTTCACCAAGGCCAACATGCTCCCAGATAGAGTGACCGTTCAAAATCCATCATGATTATAGGTCGTGTGGCCAACAAAGTTGCATTAGGAAATGGATAGGTCATAATTAAAGATACAGATTTGTCCAAAAATCAATAAAAGCAAAAAAAAAAATTCGCATTGTATAGTGCCTTTCACAACCTGAGGATATCCCAACACATTTTACCCTAATTGAATACGTTGGGAGTACAATGATTCTTTAAATGTAAGAGAGATAAGAGGCAGTTTAATATAAGGCAAATGGAAATTTGCAGATGGCCTGTAAGGAACCATCAGGCAGAGGAATGAAAACATAATAGTCTCTATTATAGGAGGATTGGAGTTTGACTAAACATGGTTTGTTACAATTGTACGTGGTTTTGGTGCAATCGCCTTTCGAGTTTAGTCTGTGAACCTAAGGATTTTTATTAGAGATAATGGGAACTGCAGATGCTGGAGATTCCAAGATAATAAAATGTGAGGCTGGATGAACACAGCAGGCCAAGCAGCATCTCAGGAGCACAAAAGCTTTTGTGCTCCTGAGATGCTGCTTGGCCTGCTGTGTTCATCCAGCCTCACATTTTATTATCTAAGGATTTTTATTGTTGTCTCAGAGGGAGTACAATTATGTGGTCTGGTCTACATGTGTCTGCAGGCCTACAGCAAGGTGGTTGACTCTTAATTACCCTCTGGGTAATGAGGGATGGGCAATAAATGCTGCCTGGCCAGCAACACTCTCATCTTGTGAATGAATAAGGCAAAAGAAAGATTGATTCCACATTGAGAGGACTGCCCTTGGAGTAAAGAATGAGCCATATGAGATCACATCCTTGTGATTTAACATAATAGGTGGGAGTTTAATTGCTGGGAAGCTGTTTCTCCTGGCTGGAAAATCCAGAACTTAAAGCCATAGTCTTAGATGAGGTGTTAACCATGAAGGACTAAGATGAGGAGATAGTTCTTCAATAAGTTGGTTATGACTCTCTCAAATTCCCTACTCTAGAGAATTGTGGATGTTCAGTTGATGAATCAAGACTGAATCACACCTATTGTGTTAAGTTACAAGGATGTGATTTTGAGCAAGTTGAGGAATTGGGGATATCACAGGGATATATGGAGTTAAGGTAAATGATCAGCTGTAATATTATTCAAAGGCATAGCTTGTTTTACAGAGCCCTGCAGCCTACTTGTACTCATTCCTGTTCCTATTTGTTCAAACATGTGGGCACTACCATTCATCAAAAGCTGAATTTTAGCATGTTTATTCCTTACAGTGAACAAGATGGTGCAGACAGCAGGTTAGATAATGTTTGGGCTCCTGGCTTGTCCGTTCTCTTTCAGCTGACAGGCTGCATCCTTTTTTTAAAAATTATTTCTTCATTATTATTTCTTAATTTCACCTTTTGTATAAAGTTAATCTTTCCTTCATTTTAGAGCTGAGGTATGGCAGTTTCAACAGGCCCCGGTCCTCGGCAGTTTCGACAGGCCCCGGCCCTCGGCACTTTCAATAGATCCCAGTCCTCAGCAGTTTTGACAGGCTCTGGTCCTTGGCAGTTTTCAACAGCCCGCCTGGTCCTCAGCGGTTTCGATAGGCCCCAGTACTCAGCAGTTTCAAAAGGCTCCGATCCTCGGCAGTTTCGACAGCCCGCCTGGTCCTCGGCAGTTTCTACAGGACCCGGTCCTCAGCCGTTTCGACAGGCCCCGGCCCTCGGCTGTTTCGACAGGCCCCGGCCCTCGGCAGTTTCGACAGCCTGCCTGGCCCTCGGCCGTTTCGACAGGCCACGGCCCTCGGCCGTTTCGACAGGCCCCGGCCCTCGGCAGTTTCGACAGCCTGCCTGGCCCTCGGCCGTTTCGACAGGCCACGGCCCTCGGCCGTTTCGACAGGCCCCGGCCCTCGGCAGTTTCGACAGCCTGCCTGGCCCTCGGCCGTTTCGACAGGCCACGGCCCTCGGCCGTTTCGACAGGCCCCGGCCCTCGGCTGTTTCGACAGGCCCCGGCCCTCAGTAGTTTCAATAGGCCCCGGCCCTTGGTAGTTTCGACAGGCCATGGTCCTCGGCAGTTTCGACAGGCCCTGGCTGTGGGCAGTTGGCCAGGTCCTGGCTTTTGGCACTGGCCAGTTTGTGAAACAAAGAAGCCATAGAATAAACAAAAAATGATATTTATCTCAAATTTATCTCATTATTTAATGCATAATTTATGTAAATCGGTGGTGCAGTTTTTGTGGCAACTTATATTTTCACAAATGCAAGTGACAATAAATTTCTATCTATTTATCTACTACTCCCACAGATCCAAATCCTCAGTGAGTACCATGGTAACAGTGAGGTGAAAAAGATTATCTGGAAACAATTCTGCCTCTGATGCATGTGCAACTAACAGCGAGCGAAAAGAATGGTCTCTCAACCTTCTTCACTTCATGGTTATAGCCTGTAAGCCTCAGGAGAAATGTGCTTTCTCTTCTGAAACATTGACAGTCTGATACAGGGTTGAAAAGCTGAAATCCGGCTCCAATAGCTGTCAGCTTACTACACATGAGAGCAAACTGGAGCAGAAACAAGATGAGGACGAAGCAAAAAGTGGTGACAAATTGTCACTTCCGATGTTTGCCTTGCTGAAAGTAGGCATTTACGCAAAAATCTTGATGCATTTTTAATAACTTTGCCATCATGCAACTAAAGTTGGGTTTGCTTTATAAAATTAAAGTGCTGGTCTTATACTTGAGAGTTTCTTAACTACCAGCTGAAAAGTTGAAATTAGGATTCACCTTGATGATGACAGTGAACGTAGAAAATATAGTGTTAGCAAAAAAAACTGAATGGCTAACAGGCTCCTGGGCACATTCTCAGTGAGATTGGCACAATTTGTAAACAGTAAACATTCAAAAGCCATCAGATGTTTTCTAAAGTTGCAAATGTTATAGACAGATGTCTCAGAGTCAACCAGCCGTCTTAGAATGCGAACCACCACTTCTGTGATGCAGTGATCATTTAATCCATGAATGTCCTAATCCTTTGAGTTCCGACATGCCATGTACATTAAAGACAAAGGTTATTGGCAGATTATTGTGAGGTAAGGAAATAGTCTTGACAAATTTCCAGTGGTGCTTTATTTTCTTCCTCGTTCTCTTGAAACGTCTGATTGTTACTGGGCTACAAATTACATGGGCTACATTTTCTTGCTCCAACGACAAGTACCCTTCTTCATGCCTATAGTTAAGAGAGCGAGGTTGGGGTTCCTTACTTGACTAAAACTCTGGTACTTCTTTGGCATGGTGGATAGTCTATCACTATCTGTCCCACCTCCACCCCACCCCCCAACCCCCTGCCCCCAATTTCCTCACACACCTACTGGCCTGTCCTAATCACAGTTAGTTCCATCAATTTTGTCAATTGGCATTTTCTTCCCCACCCAGATCCCAGCTAGTCTGCCACCTCTGGTCAGATGCCCATATAAGGGCAGGTAGAATGCTCTGACATGACGTTGACACAGGCCATGGGTCAGCATCAGGAAGTTCAGTGCAGTGAATCAAAATCCTGGCATAGTTCACAGTTGCCTCTCTTCCCCTTGGGAATTCACATTTTCTGGAACCTGAAGAGCTACCTTGACTGTCCTTTGGCTGTACATGCCATGTTTCTGTGAAGTAACTGTAACATAACCTCCTCCAGTCTGTGCTGAACGCTTCCTCGGAGCTACATGGGTATGTGGCTGTCTCATTGTCCAAAAAGCTAATTGCACAACGGAAAAAAAACGGGCTGCACCCAAGGAAGTATTTTATTTAAGGAGTGTGTTATGTAAAGCCATATGGCAATCTTAAAGGTGGCACATCAAAAGGGACTAAGCCTGAGAGAGGCATAAACAGTGTGAACAGTTGGGAATTTGGCTCATGTGGGAATTTGGTTCATGTGGGAATTTGGCTCATGTGGGAATTTGGCTCATGTGGGAATTTGGCTCATGTGGGAATTCAGGCCAGAGGGCAAAAGAGGTGTTTTAGCCTCCAGCAGTTAGAAAGTTTATGATTTACTTTTCAGAAATAGAGGACCTGAAGCTGCCCATTAACGGTAGAATGCTTGGTGTTTTGGTGTAAATATAACAATCTCTCCCTCAACATCAGCAGAACTAAAGAGCTGATCAGCGACTTCAGGAAGCAGAGTGGAAGGCATACCCCTATGTACATCAATGGAGCTCAGGTGGACAGGGTTAAAAGCATCAAGTTCCTAGGAGTGGTACCACTAACAATCCATCCTGGACCGCCAATGTTGACACAACAGTCAAGAAGGCACGACAATGCCTCCTTCCTCAGGGGGTTGAGGAAATTTGGCATATCCATAAGGACCTTCACCAACCTTTATAGATGTGCAATAGAAAAAATTCTTTCTGGATGCATTACGGCTTGGTTTGACAAAAGTTCTGCCCATGGCCATAAGAAACTACAGAGATTTGTGAACACAGCCCAGTCCATCACACAAACCAACCTTCCATCAATTGACCTAATCTACACATCTTGTTGCTGCAGAAAGGCAGCCAACATCATCAAAGACCCCTTCCACTCCAGTTATAATCTCTTCCAACCTCTTCCATTGGGCAGAAGATATAAAAGCTTAAACATATGAACCAACAGGCTCAAAAACAGCCTCTTGCCCGCTGTTATTAGATTTCTGAATGGACCTCTCAAATTTTAAACCTAATGTTCATCTTGCTTTTTGTAAAACTTCTCTGCAGCTATAACAGAGCCTTGCTCTGTTCAATTACCCTATGGCCCTAGTATGCTATGATCTGCCTGTACTGCATGCAAAACAAAACATTTCACTGTACCTTGGTACATGTGACTTAATAAATGAAATCAAGTCAAAGGGTCAAAAGCCTGTCTATCATCCTAAACTGATGGTGAGCCTGACCTCCAGTATTCAAATGGTTATTTTGAGTGAATCCCAATGGATGACAGCTTCCAATACAGTGTGGGTTTCCACACTCAGCCTGATAGTGATGTTTAGAATTCCATAGGGGAATCCAGCTCATGGCCACTATGTGCATTGAGTTAGTTATTGAGCCACTTCAGAAGTCATTGCGGAGTTGTAACACTTCACATTTTGGTAGTTACTTGAATCATGTGACTGCTGGGCCTGCAGGTTTCAATGAGTTTTGACATATTTGTGGAGTTCTGTGGTTGAAGCTACATCTTGGAATAATTACAATGAGTAGGGGAGCTGCCTCCAGATTTCCATCCAATAGTTATCCCCTTGATCAATATCAGGAAAACAAAACAGGTGATCTGGCAAGTTATGCTATGGAATATACATGTAAGACACACGATGAGTAATGTGAGAATTAGCTTGGGGGATGTGTTGGGATTGGAATAAAGGATGTGAGAGCTAAAGTTCAGGGGAAGGGGGTGTCTTTGATAAATGTAGATGCACTGTTGCAGAATACAGGACGTTCTTCTAACTGCCTCATCTCCACACCCACACTCCTCCTGCACTGGTTCACACTTAGTAAACGGTGCCTAATGCAAGGCAGTAAAATTGCAAGTGAATTCACAGATGGGCCAGGTTTGCAGTCTCCAAGGGGGTGCTCACCTTTTGCTTAGCCCAGAGACAGATTCGGCTCTTGAAGTTTCCCTGACACTATTTTCATTGCCCAATTTAAGCACCATCCCTTGCTGAGGTGTTGGACTTTTAGTTTCATCAATGGACTCAAGTTAGTTCCCACTCTTTACATGTGAGCCTTGGGAGCTAAGCTGTTTTAGCACCAGGTGACAAACAGTGTTAATACACTGTTTTAATTAACAAGACACCTCTATTCTTCTTAATTAGCTGGTATTCTTGGCTTGTTTTTAATTTAATTGGGGTGGAGCTAGAAATTATTTTTGCCACATTCCAGATGGTATGAATGAACCACAAGCTTAGGTCATCAGCTAATTCCTAACATTTGTCTGCACACCTTTTAACTCTTGAAGCATTAGGGAGTTAGGTTGCTGAAATACAATTCAAACGGATTTTTGCACGAGAATGATAGAAGATAACTAATTCAGAGAAAACAGTCACAACTCATTAGGAATCTTATCTCTTCCTGGAATGAATGCATCAATTTTCGTCTTAAATCTGCTATTATAGATTTTTTTTCAGGCTGTTGTTAGGTCCTCCAGTCAGTAAGAGCGCTGTAGCTCTTCAATTTGGCCTCCCAGATCCTCAATTCATACCGAAACTTCAGGGAAGGATTTCCAGCCCTTGAGTTGACACCAAATGGAATGTGTGAGCTGTTTTTTCAGATGCAACTTCTGAATATTTTTGCCAGTTTTGTTTCTGTTCATTTATTAGATGTGGGTGTCACTGGCTGGCCTAATTGACAATGAAGTGGTGAGCATCCTTCATGAACATGAAGGGACAAGAAACCAATGAATAGCAAGGGTGTGTTCAATAGACAATATTAAGGGCTTCAAATGAAGGCAACAGGAGCAGGCAGCCTCACTCTGATCTGATTACAGTGGAGTGTATGTATTTAGCCCCATGTTCACTGCTGAGCTGACAGATACCAATTTGCTTTTCTTATACATTAATTCACATGTGTCATTGGCTGGGTCAACATTTATTACCCATGCCTAGTTGTGTTGGAGAAAGGTGGTGAATCTTGCATCACTGCAGTCCATTTGATGCGGGTAGACCCACAATATCATGAGGGAGGGACTTCTAGGATTTTGGGCCAGTGAAGAGAAGGAATGGCAATATATTTCTAACTCAGGATGATGACTTAATTGGAGGGGAACTTGAAGATGGTGATAGAATCATAGAGTTTCTACAGTGCAGTAAGAGGCCATTCATCTCATAGAGTCTGCACTGATCCTCTGAAGAGCATCCCACCCAGATGCCACTCCATCCCCAAAACCCTGCACTTACCATGGCTAATCCACCTAGCCTGCATATCTGGGGACACTGTGGGCAATTTCACAGGGCCGTTCCACCCTAACCTGCACACCTTTGGACTGTGGGAGGAAACCAGAGTATCTGGAGGAACGCCATGCAGACACAGAGAGAATGTGCAAGGCTCACACAGACGGTCACCTGAGGGTGGAATTGAACTCAAGCCCCTGACACAGTGAGGTATCAGTGCTAACCATTGAGCCACTATGCCTTTCATTATGATGTCTTCATGCATCTGCTGCCCTTGCACTTCAGTTGCTGCAGCTCATCTTGTAGATGATATACATTATTGCCACCGTGAGCCAGTATATTTTTTATTCATTCAAGGGATGTGGGCATTGTAGGCTAAACCAACATTTATTGTCCAGCCCTTATTGCCCTTCAGAATGTGACAGTGAGTCTTCTTGAATTGCTGCAGTCCATCTTTTGTAGAATGGCAGGGGAGATTAGGGAGGGAATTCCAGGATTCTGAGCCAGTGAGAGTGAAGGAACTATGACATATTTCCAAGCCAGGATGGTGAGTAGTTTGGAAAGGAAACTTGCAGGTGGTGATGTACCCATGTATCTGCTGCCTTGTCCCCCGAAGTGGTTGTGGTCATGGAATTGGAAGGTGCTGTCTAAGGACCCTGGGTGGCTTTCTGCAGTGTATCTTGTAGATAGTACACGCTGCTGCTATTGACCATCGGTGATAGAGGGCATGCGTACTTGTAGATGTGCTGGGCGGCACGGTGGCTCAGTGGTTAGCACTGCAGCCTCACAGCGCCAGGGACCCAGGTTTGATTCCACGCTCGGGCGACTGTCTGTGTGGAGTTTGCACATTCTCCCCGTGTCTGCATGGGTTTTCTCCCACAGTACAAAGATGTGCAGGCTAGGTAGCTCAGACATGCTAAATTGCCCATAGTGTTCAGGAGTGTATGGGTTATAGGGGGATGGGTCTAGGTGGGATGCTTCAAGGAGCGGTGTGGACTTCTTGGGCCGAAGGGCCTGTTTCCACACTGTAGGGAATCTAATCAGTCAAGTGGGCTGCTTTGTCCTGAATGGTGTCAAGCATCTTGAGGGTGTTGTTGGAGCTGCCACCCATCAAGGGCAAGCAGGGAGTATTCCATCACACTCCTAACTTGTGCCTTGTAGATGGTAAGCAGGCTTTGGGGAGTCTGGAGGTGAGTTATTTATTGCAGGCCTCTGACATGCTCTTTTAGCCATTGTGTTTATATGGATAGTTTGGTTCAGTTTGTGTTCAATAGTACCTTCCAGATATTGACAGTGAGGAACTCAGAGATGACAATTCCACTGAGTTTCGAGAGGCAATGGTAAAATTCTCCCAAGTCAGAGATGGTCATTGCCTAGCATGTGTGAGACTCAAATGTTATTGGTCACTTTTCTTCCCAATCCTGGATAGTGTTCAGACCTTGTTACATGTGATCATCGACTACTTCAGTACCTAAGTAGTCATGAAGTCTGTTGAACATAGTACAATCATCAGAAAAACAACTTTTTCCAGAGAGCTGTTTGTTTCTCCACCAGCAGCTATGACTGGAAAAGGCAGGATTGCAGAGTTTAGATCTGACTTGCTGGTTGTAGAATTGTTTATCTCTGCCTTTCATTTGTTATGTCTGCTGTCTGGCTCTCAAGTAGTCCTGTCTTGTAGTTTCACTAGGCTCATGTACCACCTTCTGTTTAGGTACGCCTGGAGCAGCTCGTTAGCTTGGTGGCTGTGATAGGAAATGCCAGGCCGTGAGGTTATGAGTCGTGTTGAAGAATAATTCTGCCACTGTTGATGGTCCAAAGCATCTCATGGGTACCCAGTTTTGAGTTTCTCAATCTGTCTCATATAGCACATGTGCCATGCAACATGATATGAGGTATTCTCAAAGTGAACTCAAGACTTTGTCTCCACAAGGACTGTGCAATGATTCCTCTTACTGAGACTGTGAAGAACAGATACACCAACAGATTGGTGAGGTCAAGCACTTTCCTTCCCCTTGTTGGTTCTCTCACTGCCTGCTACAGACCCAGACTGGCAGCTATTTCCTTTTGGGCTCTACCAGGTTTATCAGTAAGCCTACTGCAAGCCATTCTTGGTGATGGGTACTGAAGCATCATATTCCACAGTAAATTCTGTTCCATTGCCACCCTCAGTGCCTTGTCCATGTGGTGTTCAGCATGGAGTAGATGGTATACACTGGTGTGTAAATGGTACACGCTGCTGCCAAAGGGACTATCAATGTTGCATAAATGATACCAACATAAAGCCTTGTGTTTGGGTTGTTTACTCCTTTGGCTCCAATGACATCTCCAAGTAAAACTCAGTCGAACGTGCTCTTTTTGATCATTATCCACGCTCATTCACACCCATCATTATACCCTTGTTTAGCTTCAGAATATAGAGCTTTTTACTCTAGTCTTCAGAACTCCCAGTTTGCTTCAGATTAGTATTCCATTTCTGAGACTGTAATCCCATCTTTCAAATATTCAATTCTGTTTCTGCCGTCTCCAATCTCTGTGCCTGGATCGGAAGTCAATCTAGCCCTCAAACACTCATAAGGCCCCAATGCAAAATCACAAATAAATTATAATCCAGCCCAGTTTTGAAAATAAATGCATGGACACAGCTAAACTTTTTAAGTTGATGTAACACTGTGTCAGATTTAGCCAGGCACTTTTCTCTGCAATTCTCTTAATGCTGGATGAGATAAGGTAAGGGGAGGGAAGAATCTGAGCAGACTTGTTTCCTTTCCTCCTTGTGCCTGACACCTTTTAACATTTTCAATGTGACATTACAGATATGGTGTGTTAATCTTTTATAAGGCTTTGCCTCTTGGAGCCTGAAAGGAAGACAAGCATACATGAAAACTGCTTCAGATCCATCATTTTTTCTTTGTGGAAGTCATTTGCCAGAAGAAATGTGTTTTTTTTGCAGTTGTCATCCAATTTCTGTGGTGTCACATGAACAAATCCATGCATCCCAACTCCAACCATAATTGCTTCTAATGTACTTTTCTGCTACCTGTCAAAATCCAATCTCAAATCTTAATGACTTCCTACCGTCAATAGAATGCTGCCTGGGCCTTATTTTAGCTCTCAAGATGGTCCAACTGATTGACAGAATGGATGAGAGGAGAAGCTTTCCTCATTTAAGATGACATTTGTGTGTTCTGTCTGTTCCAGGCTTGAGAAGTCGAAAGTGGGAAGAAAATAGCAAGAGCTGAACACAAGCTCTTCAGGGACACTTCCTCCTTCAGAAACTGCAGACGCAAAATAAGCAAATATTTTGTGAGATTTAAGCTGACAAAATGAGGCGATGCCTCAAGATGGTGTTGCATGCACAGAGGTGAAAACTAATCAGCTTGGAAGAAAAATAGCGAGATTTTAATTATTATTTGAAACATCCAGCAGCATTAATTAAAGAATAAAAACACAGAAGAATTGAAGAATGAGTAAATTATGAGTGGCATGATTTAAACTGATGGCACAATACTGTCCCCATTTGCAGATTAAACATTCTGTACCTTACTTTTATAAAATATTGTGTTTATATTTAGTCAACAAACCTCGCATTCACTGTCTGTCACTCAGGATCTCACAGCACTTAAAGACATTTGTGTAAAATCTTACAGGAAGAAATTTCTGATTGCCCCTGTTTCCAAAAGAATGCAAGGGGAGTTTTTTTAAGAACAGAACTGAAGAATACAAGAGCACTCTGGGCCTACCGCAACCAGGAGTCCCTGGCTTCACTGTTAGACCAGGCTTCATAAAGCATCTCATTCCAGCTGTTCCCCTCCACAATATCATCTTCTCCATCGCTGCTGGCAGGAGGAAAATAAAGTAATAAAAAAGAAAGGCAAAGAGGGTGATGAAAAAAAGGGACGAAGTGGCTGTCTGGTGTGGATGGGCCCACGAGCCCTACCTACCTGGCCAGTGCTGCCATCTTGGATTTAAGCAATGGTTTTGCGATGATACATCCAGCTGATAGAGCTGGAGGTTTTGGGCTGTGGGTTATACAGGGTTAGCAGGCGCCCAGGGATTTAGTGCACACATTTTGTAAAAGGTCAGTTGCAGGGTTATTAAGCAAGGGATATATTTGGGGAATACTAAGTTTGGGCCCAAACTCAGCACTTTCCTTTCAAAGGACAAGATGGGGTTTCCAAAATAAGTAAGGCCTGGGAAACAAAGAAACTCCAAACTAAAATAAATGCTGGGTTTATGACCAACATCACCAGTTGGTGGAGCAATGGATGAAACTTTGGATTCTAGGCTGCACCATTTTTAAATGAAGGTGGCCAAATCAGTCAGGAGACAAGTTTGGCATCAAATGAGAGGCGGTTGTGAGCTGCCTGCCTAGCACTGGTGGCGGGCACCTTCAGGATAGCAACTGTATTTGTGTTTTGAACAGGCACCTCTTGCATGGAAGTGGATCTCACTGGATCATTGCTTGTTTAAACTCTTGTTGGCCCCACAGACTTGTTGAAACAATTATTGAAAATTAAGTTATTGAGTCCAGTGCATGAATTCTTTGAAAGTGCATCCAGAGCTACATAGTCTTTCCAAAGGAAGACGATTCACTCATGATGTGAGATCAAAGGTGCTACTACTCATGCACAGAGGGATCTTGGCAGCCATTTTTAATGGCAGTGCCCTTCACCCAGGTTGGGGAGAGAAGTAAAACACTCTGTGGGCAGCATGGTAGGTCAGTGGGTTAGCACTGCTGCCACGCAGAGCCACGGTCCAGGGTTCGATTCCAGCCTTGTGCGGCGGTCTGTGTGGAGGTTGCACACTCTCACTGTGTCTGCGTGGGTTTCCTCCAGGAGCTCTGGTTTCCTCCTATAGCCCAAAGATGTGCAGGTTGTGAGGATTGGCTGTTCTAAATTACTCTGTAGTGTCCAGGGATCTGCAGGCTACATGGGTTAGCTGCAGGAAATGCAGGGATAGGGTGGGTATGGGTGGAAGGCCATTCAGAGGGCCAGTGTGGACTTGATGGGCTGAATGGCCTGCTTCCACACTGTAGGGATTATATACATTAAACTTGAAAAAGAAGCTTTATGGTATGTGTCAGAATGAAGATTCAGTTAATAAACAGGAAGATTATGCAAAGTACAGAAGGGAACTGAAGGACTAAATTCAGAGCTTACCAGTAAAGATTAACTGACAACATTAAATTGTGCCCTAAATTATTTCCCTCAGAGTTGTCGGGATCTGAAGTGGTCAATTTGCAAAGGGGTTGGAAATTGATCCCAAATGCCTTTTGTATAAGGAAACTGGGCAGGTTCTTCAGTAATGTACAAAGGCAGAAATGTGGGACTGAGTGTGATCCTTTTCCAAAAGTGCTAGCAACAGGAACAAAGAGCCAAATGGCCCACTGCCCTGTAAGATATAATCAATGGCTTCTTTCTTCCCATCTCAATACTTCTGCAAACGGAAAAACAGAAAACCCAAATCTGTATCCCAGTGTGTGTTCAAGAGAGGTATCAAGCAAACTCTATTAAAAAAAAGTATGAATATGTTTGATCAGTGGATCATTTAGGACTTAAGGATGCACCTTCCTTTGTCATGACTGGTTAAGAGTTCTTTTTCACAACCTGCTTGTTTAAAATGGGCTGATTTGTGTCATGTCTTCAGAGAGATTCAGGAAATCTCATTAATGTGCAGAGAGAAACAGAGTTGACATGATATCTGCTGTCGTGTTAGTCTGTGGTATTGGTGCTATCTGAAAAGATGACAAATGCCAGGCAGGAAAAGACCCACTGGCCCTTCAGCCTGTCTCATTCAGCTCTGCTGTGCATAAATATATAGAGCCTCAAACTGCTTGGGCGATATGAGAAAATCAACAGGGAAACAGGTCAGTTAGGAGAAAGAAAAATGTGGAACATTCCTCTCTGAACCTGTGTACGTCGAAAAGTGCCCTAAACCTCACCATGTCCCTGATATCACAATATAATACCTGTTACTTGTATGGAGTGATGTGCATCCCAGTTACAAACAAGCAATTCAGTGAACTAGCCAACTGCATGAGCTGATGGCCTCTTTCAGTGTCCATTGCCTCTGGGATCTAACTTGGATGTCTCCTTATAAAACTTAAATTTCCTCGTCCTCCATCCCCCTTCATCGTTGAACTTGAAACAAACTGTCTGCAAAAACACAAAGCTCCTCTTACACTGTGATCAGTCTGAAATCTGTTTGCAAAATGTGTATGATGTTCAGCTGTTTAGTGGTTGATTCTGTGCATCTGTTGACTCTTTACTGCACTGAATGTTAGGCCTGTGTGTGCTAACTTGGTAAACTAAATTACACTGAGTCAGCCTATTGTAAACCTGAGAGAGGCGATATTTTAAACCATTGGTTAAATCTTCCAATACACACACTTTTTTGTTCATTCACAGGACGAGGGCATTTCTGGCTTGGCCAGAATTTATTGCCCATCCTTAATTGTCCAGAGGGCAGTTAAAAGTCAATGCCATTGCTATGGGTCTGCAGTCACATGTAGACCAGACCAGGATCCTTAAAGGACATTAGTGAACCAGGTGGGCTTTTGCTGACAATCAACAATGGATTCATGGACATAATTAGATTCTTAACTTCAGACTATTATTGGATTCAAATACTGCCATTTGCTATGATAAGATTTGAACCTGGGTCCTTGTATCCACCTGGGTCTCAGATATGTACAGTCCAGTGATAATACCACTAAACCATTTCCCCCCTCTATAAATGGAATAGAATAGAATCTTCCCTTGTGTCATCAAGGTTCAGCGGTGAGCGTGAGAGTGAGCATCACTTCTGATTGAGGTGGTGGGGATGATGTGGGCCAGCCTCTCTCATATGATTACACATCTCTCTTTCATCACGTATGCATTGTGTGAGTACCTTGGTATGTTGTGCAAAGGAACTGATGGGAGGTCCTTCCCTGGAACCAAGAGCTCATGGGCTTGAAGGCCCTGTTGTTATATTTAAAGGGCACAACTGGACAGCTATTCACGTATTACAAGCCAGAAGCGTGAGGTCAGCTCTTGTTGGCCAATCTTGGAGATGTATAACAGAGTGTTTCCCATCAATACCTTCGTGCATTGTTGTTCATAGATGTACTGGTTTCATTTATCCCAGCCTCCTGTGAGATTGAGGAGATCGATGGCAGCACATGGCAGGGGTTGATCAGTTCAGCATTTTCCTGGTGTCAGATGGCCTTCATCTCAAGCTTTACTGCAGCTCTTAATCTTGCTCGGGTCTCAATGTTACAAGGCTGCTGGACACACAGGGAGAGATACTCGTAGAGAAGGGAATACACCCGCAGATGTTCTCATGCAGTTGCCTCATTATTCGTTGGGTTTGCCTTTAGTTGGCCCAGTGACAGTAACTCCACTCACCCGCAAGGTTGCTCCTCCCAGTTGGATCATTCACTGTTCGTGAGGAACTGTAAATTGAGCTGGAGAAAGGTTCAGTGAGCTCATCACTTCATTATCATCTATGATCCCTCTGTTACCTACCAAATTCCCTTCATCATCTGTGGCCATTTTCATGTTAGGATTCATCTTCCCTCTCTCACTCTTGAGCCTACTCCCACTGAACTGGATTCCATACAGTCAGCCATCCATTTACCTCTATCCGCACACCGCGCCCCCCCCCACCTCAGAGTCTGCAGCCAGTACTATCCCTGTGACCACTCTGATCTTTAGCCCTCACAATATCAAAACCTCTGTTCATTCATGTTTAGAGACCCCGTTCCCAAGGGACTATCCACTTCCCACTTATCACCATGGAATTTCCATCCTACTTGTCCCAATTCACCCCATCATTATCACTATCCGAGCCTCTTCTGCGTGCCCTTAATTTAATCCCTTGGACACTGTCAGCCCCATCCTTCAAGCTATGATCCTTCTAATGTTTTCTTCCACTGTGTGCCCCACAGAGTTCTGTGCTTGGCAGAGACCCTGGAAATGGAAGTCAATGCATTGGCAAGGAGCTAGCCTCATGCATTGAACCTCTGAGTGGCTTGGAGGGTATGTTGCTTTTAAGGATAGTAACCAACAGTGTAATTGCCTGTGAAGCCTCTGTCACATTGATGTGTAACCCTTCCCCCCCTTATGTGGTCAACCTTCCACCCTTGGCGAGCCTCCTTGACCCATGTCCATTGCTCACCAACTTTCCCATCTTGATCATCCCCCGTGCCTGATGCAACAGATACCCAATCTCACTCATAGCACCGCACTGGGGAGTGCTCCTCAAAGCAATGGCCACTCTCTGTAAAGTCCAACAAGGTGATTAACTCATCTGGTGGGTGCCTTTGGTGTCATGAACATTGACGTAAATACTTTCCGTTACTCAATCTGGTTCAACATGTTTCAACCAATTATCTGGGGCAGGTCAGGTTTGATCACAAGCCTTCTAGTTCAAAGGTATGTACACTACCAGCATGCCACAAGAGCCCTGCACAGAAGGTAATTGGGATGGGTAAGTAAATTTTGGGCAGCTTGATGTTTAAGGTGTTCGCATAAGGTGCAAAGATGTGCAAAAAGGCTTCCTAATGTTAGCCACTAGAAAATTTTGAAGCTCTGAAAACTTTGTTACTAAAGTTCATCCTACCATGTTGATTCTAAACTTTGGCCTCAGTCACAATTAGGTTCTCTCTGTCTGCCTAAATTCCCTCCCCTGGGGACAGGATAAGCTTCTGTCAATAGACCTGGCGTCTCATCCCTGCAACTCTCCAGGGTGTGAAATCTCCAAAATGCAGACTCCTTTTTTTTTATCATTTGTTGGGAACAAAATGCATTGAGTTGGGAATTTTACATTCTTTAGATGCAGGGTTTTTAATCGTATGACTAAAATGCTGACTACATTAATTTCTGGGCAGCTGATTTAGGAGATCATGGATGTGTGGTGCCACAAAATGTACTTTCAGCAGAAACCCGTGTCCCTCCTCTGAGCTCTCAGCTCCAAAAAGTGATTGTCTGATAAGTCAGGGATTCTGTATTTATTGCTTAATTACCTTGCAGCACATGAAACTCTTCATAATGGTGCACTGAATCCCCTCATTAAGTGAGGAAAATGGAATTAAATTGAAGATTGTGAGCACAGCAGTTCTGTGAGATTTATAAACTTGCACTCAGAGCAACACCTCAGTTCTTGCACCTGCTGTCTCAGTTGCCTCTGATAAATGTGGGAGGAAACCAGCTCAGACACAAGGAGAACATGCAATTTTGACACAGACAGTCACCTGAAGCTGAAATTGAACCCAGGTCCCTGGTGCTGACAGGTGTCAGCACTAACCACTGAGCCACTGTGCTCCCCAGGGCAATCCAGCCAAGTCTTCAGCTTCCTCTTCCACTTCAAGCTGCTGTGGGTTGTGTCCTTCAGAGATAATAGGAACTGCAGACGCTGGAGAATCCAAGAAAAGCTTTTCTGATGAAGGGTCTAGGCCTGAAACATCAGCTTTTGAGCTCCTAAGGTGCTGCTTGGCCTGCTGTGTTCATCCAGCCCCACACTTTGTTGTCATGGGTTATATCCTTGTCTGTCAAATTAACTCACAGATTGTATCTGAACTGCTGCTTCTTAACAGACCTAATAAACTATATAAAATTCTTTCTGGATGTTCATTTACCAGCATGCGGTAAGTATGGTCACAAATGCCCAAAATTATCAGACCTTAAGTTGTGGGAGCAGAATTTGTGCATTTGGCACATCCAGTCTGCTCCTCCATTCAATGACATCATGGCTGATCTGATAATCCTCAACTCCACTTTCCTACTTTTTCCGTGAAACTCTTAATTCCCTCCTGAATAAAAATCCAACAGCATCTCCAATGCTGGTGTGATTCAGAAGACCTTGAAACTGTAGGAAGTAAACTACCTGCGATATGACAGTGAGCAGTTTTTGCCCCACTAGCAGAATGTGACAACATGTCCAGAAGTTTTGTTGAGCCTTTTCAATTGCCATTGCATTCCGATCTTGTGTTCATTGGCCAGGTTCAGGAAGCTCATAGATCATAGAATTCCTACAGTGTGGAAGCAGGCCATTCAGCTGACCCTCCAAATAGCATGCCACCCAGACCCACCCCTACCCTACCCCTGCATTTCCCATCCCAGACACTGTGGGCAATTACCCATGGCTAATCCACCTGACCTGCACATCTTTGACCTGTGGGAGGTAACCCAAGCAGATAAGGGGAGGATGTGCAAACTCCAAACAGACAGTCATCTGAGGCTGGAATCAAACTCGGGTCCCTAATGCTATGAGGCAGCATTGTTAATCACCGCGCTGCCATATGGAGTCATTAAATTATAATCAGTAGAACTATCCCCCCAACCACACAATGAGCCTGTGTAAAGTACATATTCACTCTTCTGAGGTAGCTGTTAAAAAGGATCAGCCATATATGCTCCAGTTAGATGCAGGAATTAGCAGGTTGAAGCTAACCTCTGACACACTGGCATTTTGGCTGGTTTCAACCTCCTCACCCCAGATGAGCACTTCCTTCATAAGCACTGCCCATCACCCCAAGGTGTATGCAATGCATCAATTCAATCCATCAGAACCACATTGTGAGGCCTGCACTCCATAGCAATTGAAAAGATTCAATGAAACTCAAGGAAGAATTTAATACATTCAGCTAGTGGGACAAAGCCTGCCCACTGTCATATTGCAGACAGTTTACTTTCTAGACTTTTAAGGTTTGCATACATGGCTGTATGTCACTGGTGAGGAACCATTGCAGGGCTCTGTGCACCTCAGGTTCAATCAAGATCCCGAATACAAATGAGCCCTGGTGCAATGTGAGAACACAGGAGACATTTATTTGGAAGATTGTCTCAGCCAGCATCTTTTTAGCTTTGATGACTGGTTCAAACAGCATTTTGTGCTGGGGTTAAAATTGTTTCAGAGACAGTAGGAACTGCAGATGCTGGAGAATCTGAGATATACAAGGTGTAGAGCTGGATGAACACAGCAGGCCAAGCAGCATCAGAGGAGCAGGAAGGCTGACGTTTCAGGCCTAGACCCTTCTCAGCCTTCCTGGTCCTCTGATGCTGCTTGGCCTGCCGTGTTCATCCAGCTCTACACCTTGTTATCTCAGCATTTTGTGCTGGCAATGTTTGGTTGTCAGGACAATACCAATTAAAAGCCGTGAATACGTCATTCGTGTTAATAATAGATGTATGTTCTCAATTTTGACTGTGTCCTGGCAGTTAATCTGGAGCAAAATGCACCGAACATATGTGGTTAGGTGTTTACATTGAAAGCAATGTGGCTGCCAAAAGTAACTGGTTGTATGTGGTGTAAACGTATTTATCAACATTTAAAAATCTTTTTGTGGATTGGGAACATGTGACAGAGAGCAAAAAAAGTAAAACTTCTAGAAAAGCCCACATTTGCATGGTGCCTTTCATGGTCACTGATCACTGTTCTTTTGACATGTTGTTACTGCTGTGCTGTAGGAAATGTGGCAGCCCATTCATGCATAGCAAAATCCAACAAACAATAGTGTGATAAAGACTAAGAATCTGTTTAGTTAATATGAATTGAGGGATAAATGTTGTGACCAGGGATAACTCTTATAATTGCCTTTCTTCAAAATATTGCCTTGGATCTTTATATCCATCTGAGAGGATGGGCATCTGATAGATGAGAATTCTAACAGAGCATAACACACTTGGTATGACACAGGAGTATCAACATTGCTTTTTTTATGCTCAAGTCCTGGAGTTAGGCTTTAACACATGACCATCGTGACTCAACGTGAAAGAGTGCAACACCTAAAGGTAGGGTTTTTTTTGTTTATTCTTTCAGGAGTTTCACTGGCAAACCCAGCATTTATGCAATTTCCTTAATTGCCCTTGTACAGGGTGTCTTCCTGGGCCATTTCAGGGGCAGTTAACAGTCAACCACAATGCTGTGAGTCTGGAGTCGTATATAGATCAGACCAGGTAAGGATGGCAGATTTCCTTACCCAAAAGGAATTACTGAGCCCAGGCATTCACTGATCAATTCATGATCATCAGATTGAGACCAGCTTTCAATTCCAGATTTATTTATTAATTTGACTTAAATTTCACTGGTTGTCATGTCCACAGTACCTTAGTCAGGATCTGTAGGTTACTCGTTCAGCGACATTACCCTGACACCACGACTTCCCTTGAAATTAAGTGAGTAGTTACCAAATATGGAAGCAAGAGCTGCAGCTTTTTCAAACTGTCTTTAACTCTTCCTGCTCCAGTGGTTGTAGTATTGGCTTATTTTATTCACCTCCCATAACTATATCTGTTAGTATGGTGCAACAGCTGAGTGAATGGATACCATCTCTTTGGCCGGCACAGTGGCTCAATGACTAGCACTGGGACCCAGGTTTGATTCCAGCCTCAGGTGACTGTCTGTGTGGAGTTTGCACATTCTCCCTGTGTCTGCATGGGTTGTCTTCCAGATGCTTTGGATTCCGCTCCCCCCCACCACCACTCTCCAAAGATGTGTAGGTAAGGTGGATTGGCTGTGCTAGAGCGTCCAGGGATGCGTAGGTTTGGTGGATTAGCCATGGGAAACAATTGGATAGGGCAGGGGTTTGGGTCTGGGTGGGATGCTCTTTGGAGGGTTGATACGGTCTGAATGACCTGTTTCCACACTGTAGGGATTCTATTCTATGATTTTAGGCTTTTAGTGGAGGACTGCCCAGAAATGTGCAAAATATTCCACCTCCATTTTACACACAGTCCACTGGTGATCCATCATCACCTTATTATTGCAGCCACTGCTGTTTAGGGCCTTTCCATGATGTCCTACTTATAACAGCAATGTGCAGTTATGTAGTCCCTTTCATGTAGTGAAACGTTATACCACAATTCAACTTCTAAAATGTACTTACTGTTCTGTGCTGCCTCATGGCTTGACATCACCATTATTTTAAATTCAAATTTTTGTTCTCAATCCCTCTCTTCTTCTTCTATCTAGATCTTTGTAAACATATTCAGCACTAAAACTGTTGTTCCTTGTCTCAGAGCTGATATTTCATACAGTCATAGTCATAGAGTCATACAGCAACCAGTCCATACCGACCCATAATCTGAAACTAAACTAGTCCCACCTGCCTGCGCTTGGCCCATATCTCTCCAAATATTTCCTATTCATGTACTTATCTCAGTGTCTTTTAAATGTTGTAACTGTGCCCACATCCACCACTTTTTCTAGAAGTTCATTCCACATGCAAACCAGCTTCTGTATGAAAAAATTATCATTTTAAAATTTCTCTCCTTTCACCTTAAAACATGCTCCCTTATCTTGAAATTAACCCTATCTATACCCTTCATGATATCATAAACCTCTATAAGGTCACCTCTCAACCCCCTATGCTCCAGAGAACAAAGTCCCAGCCTATCCAGCCTTCCCTTATAACTCAAAACATCCATACCCAGCAACATCCTTCTACATCTTTTCTGAACTCTATCCAGCTTAATAATATCCTTCCTATAACTGGGCCATCAGAACTGGACTCCAGAAGAGGCCTCATCAATGTCCTGTACAAACTTAATATGACTTCAGATCTTCCAAGTTCAAAGGACTGAGCAATGAAGGCAAGCATGCTAAACTCCTTCTTAACCACCCTGTGACACAAACTTTAATTACATCATAATTTGTGACCTGAGGATATAAAGATCTCAGACTCCATCTCACCCTGGATCACTTGAAGCACGGCCCTCTTTAGGAAGTATCCTGCCCTGTTGTACTGGTTTGATGTTGCTGAGTTGCTAACGAGCCTGAAGAATGTAATGTTTGTATCTAATAGTTCGTTGTAACAAATATCTGTTGGATTCTTCAATACCATGCTATCCACACTCAGTTTCATGTACTACAGGAGAGAACATGAACATTGCTGATTCACATTAAACACCCTGCTGGAGGTAAACTCAAGCACACACAAAAGCCTAGCTACCTGTAGTCCTCTAACTCTGGCCTCTTGAGCCTGTCTTATTTTCATTTCTCTACCATTGTTGGTAATGCTTCCATCTGCTAAGGTGTTCGGCTCTGGAATTCCCTCTTTCACTTCACCTTTCTCTGCTCATGCCCAACTTGTTACCTCTTTATCTGGCTCAGTGCTTTCCTGGAGTGCCATGGCGTGGTTACCCACTTCAAAGTTGCTATATAAATGCAATTTGCTTTTGTACCTCAATGTCTCCCTGGAAAGTCGGGTTTTTTTTTGGTCACCGCCTATAATTGATTCATAGTCGTCTCTAGCATTCAATAGCTGTGGTGAAAAAAGCTTCAGCAATCTCACCATGTATACCACTACCTTGGTTTCCAATGCCATGATGCCACGCCTTTGCAACAAGTCTTTTGTGTGGAATTTTATCAACTACCTCTTTGAATGTCTAAATTCACCCCATCTATATGCATCATAACTTCACTGGAGATTTTGATTGCATTAATCAAGAACAAAGTCACCTCTATCAATTCGCATTAATAGCTCCTGATTAACAAACATCTAGTAAGTGCTCAGGAACATTATTTCTCATTACGTACTCCATGTGTTTTCCCCCTAACAATATGAAATTAACTGGTCTATATTTATCCAAGAATACAGTTTCCCACTATTTTGCTGAAAAAGAGCAACAACAATGACTACTATTTAAAAGTACTTTATTAGCTTTAGAACATTTCAAGAAATCTGATGGTTTGAAGGATGTGACATAATTTTCAGGTTAGATTATGGGAGGGGGACATCCCTAGCTGATCCAGTATTTATTGCACATGCCGAATTACCACAGAGAAGGTGGTAATGAGCTGCCATCTGGAACCATTACTGTTCATGTATGTGTACTTGGAGTGCTGTTAGGGGGGGAGTTCCAGGATAGTGACCCAGCACCAGCAAAGGAACAGCGATATTTCTGTTTCTCTTTATTCCCCTATATTCTAATTTATTCCTACAACCGGTAAAGCTGGGATTTTTATTTCTTTATTTTTCTACTCTTTTCCTAAGAGCTTGTATTTAAGACTCTGTGCCTTGTACCTAAGATGGTGCCATAGGTGGTGACATATCAGCTTTTCACTTGAGCACATGCAACAATAAAACTAATTCAATCCAACCTCATTCCCAATCAGGATGGAGTGTGGCTTGGAGAGGGATTTGCTCAGGGTTGAGTTACCATGTATTTGCTGCCCTTATCCTTCTAGAAGGTAGTGGTAATGAGTTTGGAAACAGCTGATGGAAGAGCCTTGGTGAGTTACTGCATGGCCCTTGGAGATGGTGCACACTGTTGCAAGGAGTAGTGGAGGAACCAGGGAGGGGACATGTGTGGTGCTGATCAATGGAGCCTGTGCCTTTAGGCATCCCTGATTTTGGTATCACACCCCTCGGTGACCAATCAGAGCATGGTCATTGTTGTAAGTTAAACTGTGAAGAGCTGCTGCTTCAATCACAAAGTGTTTCTGTTCTACATTCGCTGCTGATAGGTTCACTAACAGATCTCCGAGCACTGTGATTGGAAGAGCAGCTTGTAGGCTGGATGACGATGGCGGATGTGTTGCTGAGATTGTTGTCGATATGGAACCTGGCTTCAGGATTTGCAGACCACCATCCTCTTTCTCATGGAACTGCTGTCAGCTGGGTCTGGAATCCACTGTGGTGAGGGCTGGTGAGGAACTAAAAGGATGAAAAGAGAGGGGGAAATCAGGAGGTTGTGATGGATTAGGAGGAGGAAGCTGCATAGAGAAAAAGGGTCAGAGATAGAGAGAATAGTTTTATATCTGTCAACAATGGAATACTCTATCTGGAACCCAAGACAATGTGAAATTACTGAGGGAACAGATTCCTCAAAAATGAATGTGCAATCTCTAGTTTAGGACTGTGTACAATCAGAAGCTGCAACTGGGGAGGTGTATACTAGATGGTATTGTAAACAGTACTGCTAGTTGTTAAAATTAAATCGGTGATTGAGATTTGAAATACAATAACTTGTGTAGTGATTAAAATAATATGCAATGAAACACATTAACTGTGTTACCCCAAGTGTGTGAAAAATGTATTTAGAGTGATGGCATTTCTTGTGTAAAAGTATCTTTCAGATATTTTGATATGACGTTTCAGAGCATTTTTTTGCCTGTTGTCTTGTATCCCACAAGAAAATCTCAAGAGAAGCCATTTAGAACAAAAAAACTTGTATTGTAAGGTCAGGAACGATGAAGTAGAGCTGGTTGTGTAAATTGAATGACCAACTTAAGTATAATCAATTAACAAGGCTGTGATTGGAAAGAGTATCAGACAGAAAACTAAGCTTTCAATGGGTTTCATAGAGACATAGAATGTAAAAGTGAAGAAGTTTTGCTGAACCTCTATAAAACAGTTCAACTTCACTCTATGTACCCTTTCCAAGTCTGTTCCCCAGACAAATCTGAAGACTTTGTGGAGGCATCAGAAGTGATTTATGAGAACAGATCTAGAGATGGTGGAATACATAAAAGCTGAGGTCATGTTCTTGTGAGCTCGGAAGCAGGAAGGAAATTGATGTAGGTGTCTAATGTTATGAAGGACTTAGAAAGAACAAATCAAACCTACTTCTAATATTGAAGGATCAATAGTCAGGCAATCCAGATTTAACTTAATTTAATTTTTTTGACAAAAGAACCAGAAATGACATGACGAAACTGTTTCATGCAAAGAGTGATTAGAATTTGAAACGCACTGTTCCCTGACATCATCGTGGATACAGATTCAAATTAGCGTTCAAAAGGAAATTGGATAAATATTTGGAGAAATAAAAGAATGTGTTGGGGAGAAAGAAAGGTGGTTTTAATGGCAGGAAATTTCTTGAAAGGAATTAGCACGGACCTGATGGGCCGAATGGCCTCCTATTCTATGCTATTGGATCGAAAGCATATCTTAAATGTGCGTGACGGAAACAGTCAAGAGCTAAAAGAGGGTGGGTGGTGAGAGAGCGTGTGAGGTAAGTGGTACAGAAACAGGAGATTCATTAAGGCCCCTGATCTCTCTTTTGGCCTGGCGGGGGCCGGGGTTGTGAATGTTGAAAGTGGTGTACAGGGTGTGGACCAAATGGGTTGCTTTGTCCTGGATGGTGTTGAGCTTCTTGAGTGTCATTAACACTCTTTCTACCTTGGCTTAGTTTCCCTTGTAACTTAGTGTCGTTTGCTCTGTAAAATAGCGGAGACTGGATTTGAATAGAACGCCACACTCATTAAGTTTGATTACCTTTAAATTGTACTTGACACAATTAGCTGCAATTTTCAGTGGTATACTTTTGTTCTGAACTATCTACTGAGGTTAATTCAAGTGCAATTCAATATGCAAGGTCAGGGAACCATTTCAGTTGCCATGCCTGAAGCCTATACATGTTCCTTCCCTGAGGATCAAAGAACTGGGAGATATCTCACTTTGACTGACAGCCCTGTCCCTCTCACTTCCCAGACAACAATCAAAGCTAAGAGCGAACCAAAACAGTAGGGTCACTGGACTTGAAACGTTAACTCTGTTTTTTTCTCCATGGATGCTGCCAGACCTGCTGAGTTTCTCCAGCTACTTCTGTCTTGTTTCAGAGTCAAAGCTATTTAGCTTTTCAAAATGGTGAGTGCCTCGGTTAGTGACTCTGAAAATGGAACTCGATCCCCCTCTCCATCTGCTGCCACCCCCCCCACCCCAAAATGGGCTGCTATCCTTGAACACTTCTGAATGGAGGATGATGCCCTCACTTCCTAAACATAAGGCAAGGAAACTGGCTGCCTTGCCAGCTTCACTGCCAGATGGCAGTCACACCATGGGCTGCAGGAAGATAAAGAGGGGGCCTTCAGTTGAAGTACTGTCAAAAGAAAGGTAAACCGTTTCTGACAGTGGGTTTGGGCCAGGCTGGCGTTGGTGCTGGTGAGAGTAGGGAGACTGAGGATAAAGAGTGGTGAAGGGAGTGATGGTGTGGTCAGTGCAGGGCTCCAGCAGATTTTGTTGGCAGGTGAACCGGGGTGAGGTACTAACCTTGGGAAGTGTGGGTCCTGCACAGACTCAGGGCTGCTGGGAATGTTGGGTAAGTGGGGAATATACTAAAAATGAACAGAGGACTGGAAGAGATGACATCTCAATTGGCCACATGAAGGTTTGGCCAAATATGGTAGATACCATCTTCAAACCCACATCCACCAGTAAGGGTACACAATGTCATTCGCACTGTTGGTCCTACTGTCTTCCTCACTGCCATCTTCTGCCCTCACCCTCACCCTCACCCTCACTATCAATCCCCATCCTCACCCTCATTCTTGATGTTATCCACGATCACAGTTTCATCTGCTCCTGTTATCCACACCCTCACTGTCAGATTCACCCTCACCCTCATCCTCCCCACACCTCATGATCACTCTCATCTTTCCTTTCACACTCACTCTTACCCTACTGTCACACTCACCTCCACGCTCACCCTCACCCACAATGACACTCTCGCTGTCACTCTCACACTTACTATCGTCCACACCCACATCCATTGTCACCCTCACGCACAACTTTATCCTCACCAATACTCTCAATCACACTCACTCTCACCCACGGCCTCACCCTCTCCCTCATTGTTACCCTTTCCCTAAGCCACCTTTTCATCCTCACTTGACATGTTGTACTTTGTGATGTTAGACCCATTCAGTGCCTGGCAATATATAATATCTCTTGAAGGAAAGAGATTTGTAGGAGATTCATGAGGCTTATCAAACAGTAGAGGCTGAGTGAATAATTCCTTCCTGTCCTCATATTTCATTCAAAGCTGAGCATCATGCTCCGTTCTATGAGGAACACTCATTTAAAATTGATATAACACAATGTTATGACACGCAGCCCCTTAATAATTGAGCTGATATTTATTTGCAGTGAAAAGTCAGAATCCTTAAGTTACACTAAAACTAAAACTGCAAATTAGGCAGGTGTTTTAAACATTTGATTTCTGCCAAAGAGTGCCAATTAGAGCCAGGGAACAAAGGGTAAGTCAATCAGGACATGTCAGCTACTATGAGAATTCAGCATTTCTCAAACAGCTAACAAGTCATTAAGTGAATGTAAAAATGCAAGGATTTGCCAATCCAGCTGTGACCATTCTGAAATTAGGAGCAAAGTGAGGAATGGCAGCTGAGAAAATCCCTAAATTATCCAGCAGACATAAAGAGCTCTGCCAACTGAGAATACTTCTGTCGCTGCATTTAAAGGCTCGATGTCAAATATCAATGAAGATGTCAAAGTTTACCAATGAGCCATCTACACAGACCTCTCTGACCTGACTGATTGAAGGTGGAATGTTGCTTCTGAGCATTGCTGTAAAAGTGACATTGTGTTGAAGTTTTTCATCTTGCACTCATCGGATTTGCTGCAAGAATACCAATTCAAGAGGAAAACCAACCGTTCTGCTGCATGAGAGGAGAGTGAGAGGACAATGCTGATTGGTTGCCAAATGGACGTTGATTGATAGAGATGTGACAATGGAGAATACACAATTAATGATTAATGGCAATTAACTTTCAGGCTTTCTTTAAATTTTAAATTGACTGAATGGTCGGTGTGTTGTCCTGAGAGAGGATATCCAAGACTGAAATCGACAGATTTTTAATCAGTAAGGGCATAAAGGGATATGGGGAAATGATAGGAAGTGGAGTAGAAGATTATAGCCGTTGGAAACAACATGATTCAATAGCAAAGTGTACTCAATGGACCAAATGACCAATTTCTGCTTAAAGTCTAATTTCCACAGGCAGAACCTGGTGGACTGTGTGTTAAATAAAGGTTGTTGTTTGCAGCTGATTTTCCTTTATCTCCAGTAAGCTGTCATTTGAATGTGGTTTTCTCTGCACTGAATAGCACTCTGTGCAAACTGTGGGGCGTAACTTTGTGAACCTGCATGGGCAATGGCACTCTGCTCTGGTCAGCTCACTTATATTTCTCTCGCTATTTTGAATTAAAGTTGTGCCTTAAATGTGTAATCCTTTCTCCAGAGTAAATGTTTTGGCAATGAAGTAGCCTCTGTGAGTTTCAGTCATGTCACAGTAGCTTATTGATGTTGGCATTCCAGTCACAGTTACCGAAACAAAATTGATTGCCTCGCTGTGAGGGAAGCTACCTCAGGCTACAGGATAAAAACTTTGTCAAGCTGCTGGACAATCAGATTAGCAGCAAAGTCACTTTCCAGACTGCAGAGAAACTGCGAGCTTCCTAGACAGTTGTCTAGCGCATGATGGACAGCAAGGGTCAGATGGGTAGTTTGATTGCACTGGACAGCATGTAAATCTGATACTGAAATGTGAGGTTTAAGTCAGTGGAGATCAATCGGAAGTTCCTGTCTGACCGAGAACAGAAAAGAGTAGACCTCAATACCTCAAAGCATTAGGGGTTGTACTTCATGTGGGAAAACCCATCGATCTGTTGGATTCCTGAGTAATGTTAAATAATGAGAACCTGCTTGTAATTTATATCAAAACTGAATAGTTGCCTGATAACACCTGAAATGCTTGAGATTAGCATCTTCCAGTTTTCTTTTGTTCATTTATAGGATTGGGTGGCACTGGCTAGGCCAACATTTATTGTCCATCCCTAATTACCCTCAGGGTTGTTAAGTGTCAACCATGTTGGCCTGGGTCTGGAATCATATGTAGGCCAGATCAGGTGAGGGTGGCAAATTTCCTTCCTTAAAAGGCATTAGTGAATCAAGTGGGCTTTTCCCCGACAATCGGCAATAGTTTCATGGTCATCAATAGACTCGTGATTCCAGATTTTTATCTGATTCATCTGCTATGGTGGGATTTGAACCCAGGTCCCAAAGGCATTACCTGGATCTTTGGATTAATAGTCCAGTGATAATACCACTGGGCCATCGCTACCTCTGTTCAGTGCTGTGGTCTAGTCAAGGTTCACTTGATGACATTCAAAGTTTACTTTCCAAATGTACAAGCATAGGAATTTGGAGCACCCCCCACCCTTACCTGCTCTGTCCATTGAAAAGATCATGGCTGATATGACTGTGACCTCACCACCAATAGCTGTCTTGATATCCATATTCTTCCTGTGTCTGTGTGGGGTTTCCTCTGTGTGTTCTGGTGTGCAGAATGGGTGGATTGGCCATGTTAAATTGCTCATTAGTTCCAGAGGTGGATTAGCTGTAGGATATACAGAGTTAGAGGAATATTGCAGGGTGTTGGGTCTCGAGGGATGCTCTTTGTAGGGTTGGTGTGAACTTGATGGGCTGAATGGTCTGCTTTCACACTGCAGGGATACCATGACTCTGAGAGTCTGTCCACATTGTCATGAAAATATCCAATGCCTCCACTCCTACTTCCCTCGCTACTGTCTATGGAAGTGGGTTTGAAAACCTCGTGAAACTCTGTGAGAAAAATTATTCTCCTCATCAAAACTGAAAGAACTGCAGATGCTGTAAATCAGGAACTAAAACAGAAGTTGTTGGAAAAGCCCTGCAGATCTGGCAGCATCTGTGAAGAAAAATCAGAGTTAACTTTTAGGGTCCGAAGACCCTTCCTGAGGACTGATCCTTCCAGCAACTTTTGTTTTTTGTTCCTAATTCTCCTCATGTCCATCTTAAACCCTCATTCTGAAATTATATCCCTTGATTCTAGTCTGTCCCATGAGAAGAAGTATCTTTACATGTCTCAATATGATCACCTCCCTTTCTTCAAAACCCCAATATGTACAGGCCCAGACAACTCACCCTTTCCATATAACCTAACTCTTCCATCCAAGTTACCAGCCAAGTGAACCTCCTCTGAATTGCTTTTAGTACACTTTAGTGTCAATAGATCATGAAATTTTTTCTTTAGAAAGTACACTTTATTTTTTAATTTATTGTGGGATTTGTTAGACGAGAATGGGAATCACCAATGATACGCTACAAATTGACTCGGTTCTATAACTTTCTAACAGTGATGAGAAAATCGGAGCTTGGAGCCATCCTACCAGCATCTCAGACCTTTTACCATGTGAGCATTGTCATCAAGAGACAAAAGAGAATGGTGCAGGGCCTGGCAACAAAAGGGGGGTCAATTAGGCCTCATTATACCTACAAAGGCATTAATAGCCTGCCTACTACTGAAAGTAAATAACTAATTCTTGGCTAGAGGGGGAAAAGTTAATTGATGAATTGAAACTGATTCTGAATGGGCTCATCAAATAACCAAAATGCCTTCGGCCTTTGAGAAGCTGTATTTCTACATGCCTGAGCCCTCATTTTGCAAAGAATCTAGCTGTCTGGCAAAGCTTACAATAAGCCAGCATCAAGCCCAAGTCCACTTTTCACCTCATTTGTTTCTGTTTTCACAGTGGAAGTTAATAATTTATTTCCAAAAACTGCAGTAACTACAGGGGAACTTGGTTCAATTATTATAACTAAGGAGATGTTAAGTAGACTTTTGGGATTAAAGGCAAATATGCCCTGGGTCCTGGTGACCTGCACCCTAGAGTATTAAAGGAAGTGGCAGCAGAAATAATGGATGCATTAGTTACAATTTTCCAAAATTCTCTAGATTCTGGAAAGGTACCAGTTGATCAGAAACAGCTCATGTGAAACCTTATTCAAAAAAGAAGATTGGAAATGAATGGGAAGCTACAGATCATTTAGTTTTACCACTGTGCTGGAAATGTTGCTAGAATCAAGCATCAAGGAGGAGATGAACTGAACAACTAGAAAAACAAAGCTCAATTTATCAGCGTCAGCATGTTTTCATGAAGAGCAAGTTGTGCTTGAAAAGCGTGCTGGAGTTCTTTGAAGATGTAACCAGTAGAGCGAGTCATGGGGATCTGGTAGATATGGTATATCTGGACTTTCAGACACATTTGACAAGGTGCTGCATAAAAAAGTGATTCAAAATGGTTAAGTGTAGAGCATTGGCTTGGATAGAGAATTGGGTGACTAACAGAAAACAGAAAAGGCATTTGATAAGGTTCCCCATGGTAGGCTCATTCAGAAGGTCAGGAAGAATGGGATACAGGGGAACTTAGCTGCTTGGATACAGAATTGGCTGGCCAACAGAAGACAGCGAGTGGTAGTAGAAGGAAAATATTCTGTCTGGAAGTCAGTGGTGAGTGGTGTTCCACAGGGCTCTGTCCTTGGGCCTCTACTGTTTGTAATTTTTATTAATGACTTGGATGAGGGGATTGAAGGATAGGTCAGCAAGTTTGCAGACGACACAAAGGTCGGAGGTGTCGTTGACAGTATAGAGGGCTGTTGTAGGCTGCAGCAGGACATTGACAGGATGCAGAGATGGACTGAGAGATGGCAGATGGAGTTCAACCTGGGTAAATGCGAGGTGATGCATTTTGAAAGGTCGAATTTGAAAGCTGAGTACAGGATTAAGGATAGGATTCTTGGCAGTGTGGAGGAACAGAGGGATCTTGGTGTGCAGATACATAGATCCCTTAAAATGGCCACCCAAGTGGACAGGGTTGTTAAGAAAGCATATGGTGTTTTGGCTTTCATTAACAGGGGGATTGAGTTTAAGAGTCGTGAGATCTTGTTGCAGCTCTATAAAACTTTGGTTAGACCGCACTTGGAATACTGCGTCCAATTCTGGTCGCCCTATTATACGAAAGATGTGGATGCTTTGGAGAGGGTTCAGAGGAGGTTTACCAGGATGCTGCCTGGACTGGAGGGCTGATCTTATAAAGAGAGGTTGACTGAGCTCGGTCTCTTTTCATTGGAGAAAAGGAGGAGGAGAGGGGACCTAATTGAGGTATACAAGATAATGAGAAGCATAGATAGAGTTGATAGCCAGAGACTATTTCCCAGGGCAGAAATGGCTAGCACGAGGGGTTATAGTTTTAAGGTGGTTGGAGGAAAGTATAGAGGGTTGTCAGAGGTGGGTTCTTTACACAGAGAGTTGTGAGAGCATGGAATGCATTGCCAGCAGCAGTTGTGGAAGCAAGGTCATTGGGGTCATTTAAGGGACTGCTGGACATGCATATGGTCACAGAAATTTGAGGGTGCATACATGAGGATCAATGGTCGGCACAACATTGTGGGCTGAAGAGCCTGTTCTGTGCTGTACTGTTCTATGTTCTATGTTCTATGTTCTAAAACAAAGGGTTGGGATCAATGCATCCTTCTCTGGATGGTGAACTGTAACTAGTGGGGTGCCGCAGTACACCGTTCTCGGACCGCAACTATGTACAATCTATATAAATGATCTGCAACCAAGGACAGATTGTAACGTAGCAAAGTTTGTGGATGACGCTAAAATAGGTGGGAAAGCAGGCATTGATGAGGAGGTAAAGAGTTTGCAGGTAGATATAGGTAGGCTGGGAGAGTGAACCATAATCTCGCAGATGATGTTTAATCTGGATAAGTGTGACGTTGTCCATTTTGGTTGGAAAAACAAAAGGGCAAATTATTATTGAAATGGGAAGCAGATTCAAAGTGCATCAGTGTAGAGGGATCTGGGTGGTCCTTGTGTACGAATCACAGAAAATGGATATTCAGGTGCTGCATATAATAAAAAATGCAAGTGGAATCCTGGCATTATTGCAAAGGGAATGGATTAGAAAGGCAAATATTGTCACAATTATGTAAGGCGTTGGTGAGGCTGGAGTACTGTGTCCTATTTTGATTTCTTTACTTGGGGAAGGATGTGTTGGCACTGGATGCAGTTCAGGGGACGTTTACCAGATTATTTCCAGGGATGAAGGGACTGCTGTAATGGGAACAGTTGAATAGCTTGGGCTTGTAATCATTGCAGTTCCCGAGAATGAGAGGGGCATCTAATTGAGATACATAAAATGCTAAAGGGGATTGATAAGGTGGACATTAAACAGATGTTCCCTCTTGCAATGCAGTCTCAAACAAGACAGCATAGATAGAGGTTCAAAACTGAGATGAGGAGGAACTATCTCTCTCAGAGGATTATATATCTGTGGAACTTACAGCGCCAGAGTGCAGTGGAGGCAGAATCAATGAACAGATGCAAGAAGACAATAGATATGTTTCTGATGAAAACGGGATAAAGGGTTATGGGCAGCAGGCAGGAAAGTGGAGTTGACACCAGGATAAGATCAGCCATGGTCATGTTAAATGGAGGAGCCGACTCGAATGGCTGGATTGCCCGCTCCAATCCTATCCCCTATGTCCTGATGTTGCCTATGTATGAGAACAGAGAATAACAAGCTTTCATCCCAGCCAGTTAAACCTCCCTCAAGTACAAGCCTTCTTGGAACCTAGTTCTTAAAGGAAATCTTTATCTTTATCATCATCAACTTTCAAGAAATTCTGCAACACTCTGGCAGTTCTGCCAACAATGTTTTAATTCCATGGATGCTATGAGAATCATGTGAATTAATATCGACATGTCTGATTTTATTCTTTACTATGAATTATTAATACTCTTGATTCACAACTAAGTGAGAGCAACTGAATTCACAAAAGTTGGGTTTAGAAATATTCCATAATCTATTCAAATTAATCTTCCCTGCTTACAAACAGAGATAAGGCAAATTTATGATTTCAATATGCCTCTCTGCCCTGTCCATAACTACCCTTATATCCATCAAATAAGGAGTAAAACTGTGCACGGTACTCCAGATATATTCCCCAATGGTATTGAACTTCTTGAGTGTTGCTGGAGCCACACCCATCCAGATAAGTGGAGAGTATTCCATTGTATTTCTGACTTGTGCCATGCAGTATGCCTTTGGAAGGTGCGGTCTAAGAAGTCTTGGTGAATTTCTGCAGAATATCTTGTAGATGGTGGTACTGATTGTCTCCAATGCTGGTCTCTCTTAAATAAGGAGACCCAAACAGTTTACAGCATTCCATCTGATCAGTGCCTTGTGTAGTTTTAGTATAACTGCCATATTTTCATACTCCATTCTCTTTGCAGTAATGATTAACAATATACTTGCTTTCCCAATAACCCGTAAGCTGAAATGTACCATTTAGATATTCCTTTGGGAAAACTCTATGTCAATCATCCAGCCTGATGCAGTTTCTCTTGAAGACTCAAGCCTGTTTGATTGTTCTAATATGGATTTAATACTCTAGTGGTTTTCTAGGGCATTTAGGGACTACACTTGCAATACTAGAGGGAGTATCATCCCGTTCTAGCTAGTGTGTAACTTTGAGGGATGCTGTCTCATGCTCAGAAATGTTGTGAGCCCTTTCTTTACACGCGGGTGCATGCTATGCTGAATAAAACTTCTTGCCTTGTTCTTCTTGTCCTCTATGAGACTTGATTACATTTCCCACTCTGTTGATGTCATTGTAGTAAATTCATTTACATGTTGGTCTTTAATATATTTGTTTCACATTTTATTCTCTGGATGACACTCACAAGCAAGCATTTATTGTCAATTCCTGGGTGCCATCTGGGCATCAAGAATTCTTCATGCTGTGTGGTATTGGGCTTGCATGTAATTTCTTTCTAAATACTGCAAACTTTGTTTTAACCAGAACCTTACAAACCAGTGCTCTTGATAAACTGGCAATAATTATATACCTCAAATACAGTGGAGTTTACAGTATCATTCTGTCCAATTATTACAGTTTTTAGTCCACTTACCTCAATGAAGATATACTTTCTGTTCAATCAAATGGCCACATGAAATATCAATAGTTGATTCAATTTCAAGTCAATTTCTCCTCATATATTGCAATGTTCAAAGAAATAGTTAAGGGCACAACTGAGAAGTGAGAAGGTAAGTTTTATTTAAAGCTAAGTTGCATTATTATTTAAATGATTTATGCTGTGTATAGAGTATGTCAGTGATGTGTGTACCCCTGCATTACATTACCATTACCTAGTGTGTGATTATGTGGACCTCTTAATTATCCAGAATATTTGATCAACCGGCACATTTCTGGTCCCATAGGTGCCAGTTAATAAAAAGTTTGCTGTATATTCTTTCACAGGATGAGAGCGATGCTGACGAGCTCAGCATTTGTTGCCTACCCTTAATTGCCCTGATGTCATGATAAAATGAGCAGGAACAGCAGGGTCCCTTAAGTTATTTGAGATTTGCCAACAGTCTAAGCTGTAGTGGAAGTTACAGTGTCAATCTTTCCATGCATTGGAATCAACACAACCAGCAATAGAAAGTGATTCTGTTTCAAAGCTGTATTCATGTTTGCCGAGCAGAATTATTTTTCCATAAAATAATGCACTTCTGAGAGGCTGTCTATGTGCCAGCTAATTGAGGCATCTATCCAAGTAGTTTGAAAAGAGCAGCAATCATTGGATTAAAGCTGCTGTCTCCCTTTAGATCTGTGCAGAGTTGTTAAAGACAGTGTGATTTATTCCCTGGCTTCTTAGCCTGTGCATTTAGGAGATTTTAAAAATTAATTGACGTTCCAAGAGTGAAGATATTGAGCCTTCCTCATAGACCACTTCTTACAGCTGCTTGTTTAGCCCCCACGTCATGAATTGCCCTGAAATACAGTTCCTTTGAAATGTAGATAACAAAGTGTGGAGCTGGATGAACACAGCAGGCCAAGCAGCATCTCAGGAGCACAAAAGCTGAGGTTTCGGGCCTAGACCCTTCATCAGATCCTTCACCTGAGATGCTGCTTGGCCTGCTGTGTTCATCCAGCTTCACACTATGTTATCTTGGATTCTCCAGCATCTCCAGTTCCCATTATCTCTGATCCCTTGAAACGTGGCAGGGATGAAATCTGAATTGAAATGACTCTACAAAACCTGGTATCTCATCACCTGGTCATCCTTTATTTACACATGAACAGCCCTGGGCTTTAGCACTGCCTCATTCGGAGTCATGCACAAAGTGTCAGTACCTCTGACATACATCCTTTTCATGCCAGACAGGGCTCCCTGGTTGGGGCTGTTAATCTGGTCCAATCAGGGAATTCATATTCTGTAATGCCTAGCTGGCTGACGTGGTTACAATCACTACATCAAATATTTGTATATATTTTCTAGTCAACCTGTTCAGAAACATTGTTAAATACCTCTGGAGTAAGTGGGATTGTACCCAGGTCTCCTGGCTCAGAGTTCATAAATATTGAATTCAACATATGGTTACTTTGTTTTAGCAGTAACCAACCAGATCTGAACGCACCAACTCATCAAATTCCAATGATTTCCATGGGTCTCTTAGAATGAAGACTGGATGTGTAAGTGATGAAATAACCCCACTGGTATCCCAACACCAAGTCACCCTTTATTGACACATGCATAGCTCATAATACTGACCCAGCTAGTTCCGACCCAGCTTCGAGAGTGAGCAGAACCTCTGACACTCCTGGTTATATCTGTCAGCCAGGGATCCCTGATTGGACCAGGTCAAAAGCCCAATCAGGGAACTCATATTCTATGAGGGCCACCTGACTGATCTCATTCCAATCACAACATAAATTTCTAATTCAAAGAAGCAGCTATTTCAGCCCTTCGGCCTTGGTCCAGTGATAACGAATGACTTTTGAACAAACATTGCTTTCTCCACAGATTTATCCTGAAAACACCTCCTCGTCTTTTCTTCACTCAGATCGTGGCTCTTTTCGAAATGTGAACCAGACTCCTTTAAATCGTGTGGCTTCATGCATGCATCCTTGAGTTTTAGGTTTAAGACAGACTGATGAGGAATTTCTTTGTAACAATGTTTATTCCATATCAAGTGAAGAAAATCTGGAATTAACAGTCTACTGATGACCATGAACCTATTGTTGGTTATCAGAAACACCTGGTTCACTAATGTCCTCTAGGGAAGGAAATCTGCCATCCCCACTGGGTCTGGACTGCATGTGACTCCTCAGCAAAGTTGGTGAGTCTTTACTGCCCTCTGGGCAATTAGGGGTGGGCAATAAATGTTGCTTTTATCAAGCCACGCCTTTATCTTGTCAATGAATAAAAAGAATAATAACACAATACCAGCAATGTGCCAGGCAGTAGGCCATTACATTATTGAAAGACCATCCTACAAACTCTACTGCCTCATTCTTGTCAGTCTACTTTACATGTGCTTCCAATATTCACATGATTAGACTTCTGTCCAGCTCTCCATGGGATTTTTCTCACTCTCACCCTCCATAACTCTGCCCACGCTGTACTATTTACACCCAGTGAGGAATGGCTCCATGTATTATCACAAGGTTGCCCCAGGTCCCAGAGTTCTTATCCCATTACCATTCCAGTCACCACTGTGAATATAGACATAGAACATAGTTTGCTATTTAACTGCTGGTTAAGGCTGATGCTTGAGTCATTCCCTCATACATACACATAAAACCGACCTGACTGAGGCCACTTGAAAGTAATAGAGAAATAATTAAGTTGTCTGGTTTCGATGTTACTTCCTCAGAAAATCGCAGAGTGCCTTAACAACCAAACAGTTAGATTTTATGATGTCAGAAAGTGTGACAATATATCCCTGCTCACCAAGGTCACGCAAGCAAATAAAACGAGTAATGCTTATTGTGAGATAAATGTTGACCAGAATACAGACAGAACTGCAATATACTTCCTCAATACTGTGACACAAGACACAGTATGTTCCTCTGAGTTCACAGGTAGGCCTTGGTGCAGAATGCCATCTGAAAGATGACAATGCAGCGCTGCTGTTTTTCAGATGTTACCAAAATGAAGAATCATAGAGTAGGTTCATAGAAGCTTCCTTTGGACCAACTTGTCCATGCCGACCAGATTCCCTGAACTAAACTAGTCCCGCTTGCCTGAGTTTGGATCACATGCCTCTAAACCTTTCCCATCCATGTACCTGTCCAAATGCCTTTTAAATGTTGTAACTATAAACTTCTGTGGAACAGTAAACCAGCTCTGTAAGTCAACCAACCTCAAATGTTGTAACCGTATCTACCACTTCCATTTCCTCTGACGGTCCATCCCACATACAAACCACTCTCTGTGTGACAAAGTTGTCTCTCAGGTCCCTTTTAAATATTTTCCCTCTCATCTTAAAGTTATGTCCTCTAGCTTTGTACTCCCCTGTCTTAGGGAAAAGACCTTTGCTACTTCCCTTATTTATACCCCTCATGATTTTATAAGAAACTATAAGGTCACCTCTCAACCTCCTATACGCCAGTGAAAAAAGTCCCAGGCTATCCAAGCCCTAATCCTCATTTCACTCTAGAGCCATTGAGACTGATTGCAAAATCCCGGCTACTTCTGCAGTGGAGAAGATCTTACTCAGTTCAATGTGGTGGCTGAAATAACTGCACAGAGGCTGTATCTGTCGCTGAGTCACCCTTTATTTTCATGTGACTTGTATGTTAGCTCTGACCAGCCAGCTCTGAGGCAGTCCCTAGGATCAGGAAGCTTTCTGAATCTCCTGTTTATATCTGTCAGGCAGGTCTCCTTGATTGGCCTGGGTTAATAGCCCCAATCAGGGATCTCATAGTCAATGAGATTGACTAGGCCCTTATTCCAATCACTACAGTGGCAAACTCCAGACCTTCTGCATGTCCCCACCCAACAAAGCACTAGAAGTGCTCTCCAAGGATTATGTGGAATTTGCAGGACAGAAATAGGCTATTCAGCCCTTTGTTAGCATTTAAGCTCATTCAGAGTGTCCACCTATACTACTTAATCTAACTTTATCAATATAACCCGCTCTTTCTTTCTCTTTCTCTTCTGTGCTCATCAATCCTCTCCTTAAATCTGTCAGCTCGACACAATGTAATGATTCCCATTATAGCAAGTTTACAATTCCAATCACTCCCTGGGTAAAAGGGTTTACACCCAAATTTACTGGAACATCTGCAGTAATGCAGGCCTTAATACTTAATCTAAAGACAAGAACTTCAATAATTATTGGTGCTTGACTTTATTAGCCATGAGGCCTGTTATGACATACATTTAATTTTTAAAAACAACGCTTTCTGGACCGTTAGGCTGAGTTTCTGTATTAATCAATTCTTACATCTCAAAGAATTAGCTTCTGATTTGGTTTGTCATCACCTGAATACATTCACAAAGACACATGAGTAATATTTTCTGAGTAGTTAAAGAAAGATTAGTGTTCGTAGTAGAAGGCTGTCAGCATTTAAGTAATCACCACCTCAGCCAGACTAGCTGTTTAAGTTAATGTGACAAAGAAATGAAATGCAAGGAATGAAAATGAGCACCAGTTATCTCGACAGTGCTTTCATGATACCCTTCCTGCTTCGAATTATAAAGTGAATGATATCTTCAGATATGAAACTGAAACAAAACTGCCCATTCAGGTGAATGTAAAACAGAAGAAAAATCCCAAGGTAATCCCATGATGGCTCAGTACTTAGCACTACTCTCACAGTCCTTACCCCCTCCCCCATCCTATCTTCTGCATGTAAACCATGTTTTCCTGGCTCTCATCAGTTCTGAGAAAGGATCACCTGACACGAAACATTAACTCTAATTTGTCTCCACAGATGCTTCCAGACTCGCTGAGCTTTTCCGGCAATTTCTGTTTTTATTTCAGATTTACAGCATCCGCAGTTCTTTCAGCTTTTATTTACCATAGAGCACCATGTTCGGTCACCAGAAAGTAATTTATTTTTGGTCAGATGACATATATTACATTGTCTTATTATGGTCATATTTTGACCGCTATTTAGTATTTATGGCCTCCAGTCTTGATCTTTTGCACAAGAGTGAAAAAAAAATCACCTTGTACCTATACTATTAAAAGCTTTCATTTCTTAAACCCCCTTGTCATCTGCCCCTCAGCTTTCTTTATCAGCAGGAAAGTCACCATTTTCACCCCTCCCCGTTTACTACAGTAGTAAGCTCAGTTGTGGAGGCAGCAGTGGCTGGGGCCCCAGGGCGGGCGCTTTGCTGGTTGACCATAAGATGTTGGCACTCCAAGGGTCTTTGAAACAGTGATACATATACATCCATGGATCTGGTTCGTCCTTGGGAAGCCATGCTACTGATTAATGGGAGTTAGAGCACTCCTTATAAAATTAAGAACAGACCTCCAGAATTAACAGATAGGAAATGGTCTTAGAGGCTCTTCAAAAACGGCTTTGCAGTAATCTCCAGTGTGTTGATAATAACATACAAATCCTCGATTGTAATCCAATCACAGGAATATAATTAATACCTGCGTGTTCTTTAAATGGTTTAACAGGTGAGTCCCAGGGTAATTGAGATGATGAACAATGTCCCTTGCTCGCAGCAAGTGACTATCATCTGAAAGTTCCCTTTAAATCAATCAATACAATTCACTTCAGCTGCTCCCTCTGCCAGAAAATTCCTCGTTTTCACCTCTCTCTGGATAATTTGTCTGTAATTCCTATTTGACCATTTGTTTTGGCCACTATTTAATATTTATGGCCTCCATTCTTGATCTTTTCTACAAGAATGAAAGAAAACAAATCGCCTTGTGCCTATTCTGGTAAAGCCTTTCATTTCTTAAAGCCCCCTGACATCTCCCCCTTGGCTTTCTTTATCACTAGGAAAGTGACCATTTTCACCCCGTCCCGTTTACTGTGGTAGTAAGCTCAGTTGTGGAGGCACTAGTGGCTGGGGCCCTAAGGTGGGGACTTTGCTGGTGGACCATAATATGTTGGTGTTTTGGGCAGAACTCTGGTGATCGGCAACATCGTGGAAGCAGCTGGGGGCCTGCAGTGGCATCAGAGCAAGACATTGGCAGCATGTGTTAGGTAAGCTGGTGAGCCCGGTTAGCGGTGAGACAGTAGCAAAGAGAAGTGGGGATCAAGTGATAGAGCCCAGCATGGGAGAGATATTGAGTCCAGTGAGGGGAGAGGGATTGAGTCCAGTGCAGGGGAGAGATTGAACCCAGTGCGTGGAGAGAGATTGAGCCTAGTGCCAGGGAGAGAGATCGAGCCCAGTGCAAGAGGGAGGGGAAGGCCGGGGAACGGCGGCGAGAGATTGAAACCAGTGTGAGGGGAGACATCGAGCCCAGTGTGGGAGCGACGTTGAGCCCAGTGCGGAGGGAGAGAGATCAAGATAGATCTGCTCCCTCCAAAAGATGGAATTGAGTTCCTTGTTTTCACCCACAGCTTGTATGTGAGATCAAGAGAATGGGAGAAGTCAAGACAAGTAAAAAGGTAAATTCATCATAGTCCCACGGGAACATAAAGTCTACCCTTTCAGTAGAGCGCGAGAGAGGCAGACAACTGGCAGTGGTTTAACAAGAAGGTCACTATGCCTTGGGAGAGGTTGAGAAGGAAAGTCCTTCATATAACCTCAGTCAGCGTAGGAATTAAACCCTTCATTATAAACCAAACAGCCGACCAACTAAGCTGATTGACCCATTACAATGTGAACATTAATCGCTTCAGAAACATTGCCTTCTGCCCTACCTCTGTCCAAGCAATTTTGCTTACTTCATTGTTTCTTATGGTCATGTAGCAAGATTTTTAAATTTATAATAGCCCTCACCCCCTTGTCTTTAATATTAAAAATACTCGTGGTCTGGGTATTGCTTAGTGCCTTTGGACATAGAGGAATGGAACAACACCATAGCTCTCAGCATCAGGGACCTGAGCTTGATCCCGGGCCTCAAGGGACTGTGTAGAATTTGCACATTCCCCCCGTGTCTGTATGGTTAATTCCCACAGTCCAAAGATGTGCAGGTTAGGTGGATTGGCCATGCTAAATTGTCCGTAGTATGCAGGCGTGTGCAGATGAGTTGGATTAGCCATGGGATATTCAGGGATACAGGAGTAGGATGGAGGGCTGGGTCTGGATGGGATGCTGTTCTGAGTGTCGATGTGGATTCAGTGGGCCAAATGGCCTGTTTTCACACTGTAGGGATTCTATAAATGACTTGAGGACTGCTAAGTGTAGTTCTGATCTGTGGGTCATTTCTCTGTCGGATAATCTTTTATTTCTCAGATATCTAGCATGGAGGGTGTTATTCTTTGTAGAATTTGGTGTTGGTCCAGTATATCTTCATCTCCCTAGTTTCCATGCTGAAAGACAGCTGCTCTGTTTAAATAAATTCTTCCTTATTTATAGCATCCTGGGTTTCAGGATCCCATAATTACTTTTTGTCATTTTTATAAGTGATTTGGATATGAACATAGGAGGTATGGTAAATTTGCAAATGACACCAACATAGGAGGTGTAATGGACAGCCAAGAAGGTTATGTCAGAGTACAATGGGGTCTTGATCAGGTGGGCCAATGGGCTTAGAAGTGGCAGATGGAGTTTAATTTAGATAAATGCAAGGTGCTGAATTTTGGAAAGGCAAATCAGGGCAGGACTTATACACTTAATGGTAAGGTCCCGGGTGTGTTGCTGAACAGAGAGGTTGGAGTGCAGGTTCATCATTCTTTGAAAGTAAGGTCACACGTAGAAAGGATAGTGAAGAATATGTTTAGTACACTTGCCTTTATCTGCCAGTGCATTGAGTGTAGTACAGGTCATTGATTACACCGCCTTTGGAATTCTGCGTTTAATTCTGGAGTTCCTGCTGTAAGAAGGATGTTGTGAAACTGGAAAGGATTCAGAAAAGATTTACAAGGATATTGCCAGGGTTGGAAGGTTTAGCTATTGGGAGAGGTTGAATAGGCTGGGATTATTTTATATAGTGTGTTGGAGGCTGAGGTGTGTCCTTATAGAGGTTTATAAAATCATGAGAGGCATAGATAGTGTGAATATCTAAAGCCTTTTCCCAAGGGTAGCAGAGTCCAATATTAGAGGGCATAAGTTTTAGGTGAGAGGGAGAAGACTTAAAAGGGACCTAACGGACAACATTTTCACACAGAGGGTGGCACATATATGGAATATGTGGAAGAGGTACAGGCTGATACAATTACAACATTTAAAAGGCAGCTGATTTGGTATATAAATGGGAAGGGATTAGGGGGATATGTACCAAATTCTGGCAAACAGGACTAGATTAATTTCAGATGTCTAGTCAGTATGAATGAGTGGGACTGTGTTGTACAGCTCTGTGACCCTATACCTGCAAGAGGAGATGTTTACTACACAAAGGGTTTTCTTCTAGGCTGTGCCTCTAATCTGTGGACATTAGTCTGGCTCCCAGAGAGCCTGACATAATTTATTTCCGCCAGGCGTATTGTCTATGAATGTACTCATTGCTCAGAGAATATTTATTTTAAATGGAATCCCTGCAGTGTAGAAACAAGCCATTCAGCCCAACAAGTCCACACCGACCCTTCAAAAACCAACACATCCAAACCCATCCCGTAGTCTATCCCTGCAACCTTGCATTTCCCATGGTTGACACACTTAATCTGCACATCCCTGAACACTAAGGGTAGTTTAGCATGCCCAATCCACCTAATCTGCACATCTGGGGACTGTGAGAGGAAGCCTGGAGCACCCAGCAGCACAGACATAGGGAGAATGTACCAACTTCACACAGTCATCTGAGGCTGGAATCAAACCCAGGTCCGTGGCGCTGTGGGGCAGCAGTGCTGACCACTAAGCCAGCACATTGCCCTGAAGCTGCTCTCAGCCACCTCACTAGATTTTTGCAAGGCTACCCTTCAATGCCACTTTGGAAAATGTAACACATCTTTGTCCACAGTGTAAGCTTCTTGGCTGGGTATGGCCAGATGAAACATTTATATTCTGCCATTGTAAATACTTTCAGTTTTGCTGTATTTTTATTCTTTTCCAGGCTCATATTTTTGGTCGAGTCTTCTTACCAGCTTCTGAAACAAGTTTTACCTTCAGAATGTAAGGTGCCTCATTTTGGAAAGGCAAATCAGGGCAGGACTTATATATTAATGGTTGGGTCCTGGGGAGTGTTGCCAAACAAAGAGACCTTGGGGCACTCGTTCATAGCTCTTTGAACATATGGTGACAGGTAAACAGGATAGTGAATAAGGCATTTGGTACATTTAGCTTTTTTGGTCAGTGCATTGAGGAGGGAGGTGGGATGCCATGTTGTGGCTGTACAAAATATTAGTTAGGCCACTTTTGGAATACTGTATTCACTTCTGGTGTCCCTGTTGTAGGAAAGGTTTTGTTAAACTTAAAAAAGGTTCAGAAAAGATGAACCAGGGTGTTGCCAAATTTGGACAGTTAAGCTATGAGGAGACACCGAAAACGCTGGGGCTGTTTTCCCTGGAGCATCATTGGCTGAGGGATAACTTCATAGAGAATTATAGAACCATGAGGGGCATGGATTGGGTGAATAGCCAAGAGTTTTTTTCCCTGGGACGTGCAAGTCAAAGCTAGAGGGCATAGGTTTAAGGTGAGAAGTGAAAGATTTAAAAGGGACCTAACGACAACTTTTTCACACAGAGTGTGGTGCGAGTATGGAATGAGCTGCCAGAGGAAGTGGTGGAGGCTGGTACAATTACAACATTTCAAAGTCATCTGGATGGGTTATGAATAGAATGAGTTTAGAGAGATATGGGCCAAATGTTGGCAAATGGGACTGGAATAATTAAGATATCTGGTCAGCATGGACGAATTGGACTGAAGGGTCTGTTTCCATGCTATATAACTCTATGATTCTCTAAGGCTTTATGCTGAGATTATCTTCTTGCTAAGACCCATGATATCCATGTCTCTATCAGTAATTATGTGCCTGTGACTGACTGTTCCATATTAAAGTAGCAAACTCACTTGCTCAAAACTTTCTCTTCTTGGTCTTCTAGATTTCCTTTCCTTCTTCTTGCAGGTTGGCTCTGTGCTGCTGAAACAATGAGATCTTTTCCCAGATAACCTCTCCTGGTATGTTGTGCAGCTGTTGTAATCTCTATCAGTATTTGACACTCAGCGAAAGTTATTTGAGACAGTTTTCTGCCAGTAATCCTAATTTGTCTTGTTATTTTAATGGCATTCATTAAAGTTGTTGGGACTTGAACCTGGGACCTCCAAACCTAGAGGCAAGGACATAATTACTGCACAAAACATCACCCCTTTCAACCAATCTACTGGTTAGTGGAAGAGGACAGGCTAGCAAGGAATATCTACAGAATTGGTAATGCTCTTAGCTAACATATTATTAACTGGAAGTTCATTTTCACAGTGTAGATATTATAGGGATATTATGACACTGCTGGAGCAAGTAAGTCTTGAACCCGGGTCACCTGCCCTGGTGGGTTGGACACTATCACTGCACCATAACAGACGCAGTAACTCCTACAATGTCTAATTGAGGTGGTTAACTATTCTAAACAGCTTGGGCTGACTGTTTGGTGAGAGTGTTGAAGATGTGTACTCTGACCGGCTCTCCAAAGCTCAACTTTGGCAATTGTTTGGCAGTTTTGTCAAAATAAAGCTTGTCTTTCTGCTGTTTCAAGTTAATTTTATTGCTTGCGCATGTCACTCATTTTAGTTTCAAGTGCCATCCAGAATTGGAAGCGTCGTTTTTGTGCGGCATGACATTAGTCTTTTACTCTCCATGTCTTCAGTGCTTGTGTGTGTTTGCCCGCTCGTGTGTTTACCTTCTATATACCTGGGTACGGTTTTGTGTATCGTAGGTAACATGGGTAATTCACAGTTGCACATGATAATATATGCATTTCTTTGCTTATTTTTGTATGAAGGCTGGAATATCCATCTTACAGCCAATTCAGTAAAGATATAACACAGACAAGGGTGAACTCTATTGCACCTGGAACACCATGTAAGCCATTGTGATTTCATTGGATATAATTATCGTAGAGTGGGCTACTTCCTATCTGTATTGTTGCTCTTGAATTAAATCTTCACTTTCAAATAGATCCAAAGGTTATATTTTTCCTCAGCTTTCACTCTTACTATTATCAATCCTTCAGTTGTCCTTCTCTAGGTCTGACCTCCTGGTTGTATTATTTTCTGCCTGAAAGCCAGGATAAAATCTTTTTTCTCACAGATATGACGAAAAGCCTGAGCAGCACTACTAACAAATTCTAACGTGTTTCGACTAATCCATAGTCTGCAATCAGAGTTTGTGACCCACTTAAATGAGTCCTCTCAATGAAAGCTGTTTTTTTGTACAGCATCTAATTCCTGTCTTTCAGTGAATCTGATGTCTCTAACTTGGAGAGAGGTCATTCAAAATTGTTTGGCTTCTTTAAAAAAAAGGTACATTTCAGGTTCTAGAGATCCTTGACTGTGTGCCACAGGTTTGGCAAGGTCACAGCTTGGACCCTGTATTCATTTTCTTCCTCAATTTTGTAATTTGATTTGATTTGATTTATTGTCGTCATATATATGTAAGTACAGTGAAAATCTCGAACAAAAACAAAGTAGAGCTGCTCCAGTGAAAAGCTTTGTTTTGCGAGCAAAACAGGCAGATCATAGCAAACAAGGACATACAGATCATAGGGTTATTAGACAGAGTGAGGTATACAAGGCCCATAACTGCACAGGAGGTGCACAAATCAGGATCAACATTAGCAAGGTCAACATTATTTGAAGTTAGAGAGCTCCATTCAGCAGATAATAACGGCAGGAAAGAAGTTGCTGTTGAACCTGTTGGTTCATGTCTTCCAGCTTTTACATCTTCTGCCTGATGGAAGAGGTTGGAAGAGATCATTACCAGGGTGGGAAGGGTCTTTGATGGGTGCATTCCCCTGGCAACAAGAAGTGTAAATGGAGTCCACGGATGGGAGGTTGGTGTCTGCGATGGTCTTGCCTGTGCACACAACGTTTTGTACTTTCTTACTGATTTCATCTGTCCTTCTCTTCACCCTGTCAGAGACCCTCCTCTTGGCTTTCTTAATCTGTCCCATTGGCAGAACCATTTTCCAGTCCTCTGTGTTTGCTCTAAACTACTTCCATTTAGAATTATTTTCCAAACGCTGTTTCTCTCTTCAAAGATACTGCCTTGTCGATTCTGAGTAGTTTTAATTAACAATGCCTTGTTTTATTTTGGACTTTGAAAAATGGGAATAGCTGAATTTCCTGTGGATGGAAAGTCTCAGTCAGATTGAACATGATGCTGAAAGTCTATCATTCGAAAGATCAAGTTCAGTTCTGTATGAGCAAAACTGAGAACACAAAGGTAAACTGAAAGACTGTGCTCCCCATTCTGGAGTAAAGATTTACTTTGCATTTTGAAGCACATGCGAGGTTGAACAACTCACATTGAAAGCTGGATTGGTTGAGTGAGTGTAAGTTTTTTTTTCCATGCTGGGTGCTATACAGTCTGTTGCTTCCTCAGGTTTGTTCCATACGACCCAGCAGATGTGCCCAGTCAGGGTTTGAAAGGGATTCCCTATTGTAGCAAGCCAGGAGCTAGGCTCGGTGAGCATCTTTAAAAAATAGTGATGATGTTCACGTTGTAAATACGCACTCACGGAACACAGTTACATTCAACGGCTCAGACAACAACATCAGCTTGCTGTTCCTCGCTTCCCATTGAATTTCATGGAAAATCTGAGAGACCGTGTGCCTACCTTTCAAGGGAATGAAGCGCCTTGCCAGGCAGGCAAAAATTCCCTGAAGGATTTTCACATCTCAAGATGTTTCTGCCTGCTGAATAGATCTAGTGCTACCTTTACCTCGCAGAGTTATCTTTGGCCCGATTCCCATCTGGATCACAAATATCTATCAACCTCATCCTTAAAGTGAACAATTCATTGATTACCAGGCGCTGTTTGAAGAACTGAGTTCCAAACTTCTACTACACTTTGTGTAATTCCAATTCCTTTAAAAGAATCACCTGTAAATCAAATTTATCCACACCAATGTTGGCAGCTAATAGGGAATGGCATCACCTTTCAATGACCTTTAGAGTAATTCCATCACTCGATTTGATTAAACAGTAATATGAAAAGGTAAATTGCACCAGCCATCTGAAATAAATCAGCAAAGGCACTGCACCAGCTAATACTCTGCACAACAAAACAAACATAGCTCAACAGGATTCATAACTCCACTGTGCACATCTGAGCTCATTTCAAGTTCCATCCCAAGCCCATTCTCCAGTGGACATTGGCTCCCAGTCCACTAACATCTCCAATTTAAAATTGTCCATCCCTTTAATGCCCTCCAACAATTCTATCATATCTTGAGTCACACCGCTTATGTATTCTGCGGTCATTCACTCCAAAATAAATGGTCCAGTCTTGGACCTCAGGAATTCCCTGCCATAACTTCTCTGCCTCTTCATCTCTCTTCCTCTCCTTATTTAAGACAATCCTTAAAACATACCTCATTGATGAAGCTGTTGGACACTTCTCTTAACATCTCTGTCTTTATCTCAACATTGGTTCTTGCCCACTTGCATATATGTGAAAGCAGTTGTAGATCAAGTGACTTCACAAGATCCTGCGAATCTACTGGGAAGAAAGATGCAACAACACCCGGGTCCTCAACAAGGCCAACATCGCCAGCATCGAGGTACCGACCCCCACATTGATTGGCTGCGATCGGCTGGGCGTGTCATCCAGACGACTGACTCCTCGATCAGATGCTCTACTCCCAGGTTCAAAAAGGCAGGTGAGCCCCAGGTGGACAGAGGAAGCGCTTCTGTGATACCCACAAGGCCTCACTGGTGAAGTGCAGCATTCCCAAGAGAACCTGGGAATCACTGGGCCAAGATCATCTAAAGAAGAAGAGGAGCATCCGTGAAGGTGTCGAGCACCTCAAGACTTGCCGTTGGGAAAAAGCCGGATGAAAACAGCGAAAGGAGCCATTCTGACACCCCACCCACCCCTTCCCTTGACCACCTTCTGCCCCAAGTGTAACAGAGCTTGTGGTAGCTGTATCAGCCTGTACGACCACCTACAGACTCATCCTGAGAGTGAAAGAGAGTCATCCTTGTCTGCGAGGGACTGCCAAAGATGATGATTGTTCAAGACAAATGTGGAAAATTTTCACACTGTTAAGAATGCTATAAAGGTATACGTGTTTGATGTTGATTATGGAAATGCACCACTTAGTGAGGAATGGAGGCCACAATATTGCCTATGTTTTGCTGCAATTGGAAACAGACCATTTCAGCATTGAAAGAGTCTGACTTGTGCTGGACATTGTGATATTACTTCAGCTGATAAGTGCCAAGTAACATCCACGCCACACAAGTGCCAGGCAATGTCTCTATCCAACATGAGAAAATTGAACCATCACCCCTTGATTTTTAATGGACTGCCCCGAGCCTCATCCTCCAAAATGAACATCCTGGAGGTTACTATTCACCGAGAAATTGAAATGGACCAGCCATATAAATATTGTGGCTACAATAATAGGTCAGAGGCTGGCAATTCTGCAGTGAGTAGCTAATTTCTTGTGTCCCCAAAGCAAATTACAAAGCAAAGGTCAGGAATGTGATGGAATACTCCCCACTTTCCTGGATAAATGCATACCCAAAAACACTCTAAGTTTGGCACCACCCAGAACAATCCAGCCTGCTCAATCTGCAGTCTACCAACACCTTCAACATTCACTTGCTATTCCACTGATGTTTGGTGCCAGCAGTGTGTACCATCTACAAGATGCAGTGCAGTAGCCCATGTATTTATCTCAGACAGTTTGACTACAACCACATGGAAGGAGATGGATTGAGGTACATTGAAATGTCACCATCTGCAAGTTCTCCCCAAAGCTCAAACCAACCTGACTTGGAACTATGTCACTTTTCCTTCACTGCTACTGGGTCAAAACCCTGGAACTCCCTGTCTAAAAGCAATGTGGGTGTCCTACATCCCTAGCTTCATTGGGAGATTGTGGTGGCCCCATGTTTCATTGTAAAAATGCAGGTCCAATTTTTCAATAGAACAAACAGAGTAAGATAACAGCGATAGTAGGAACTGCCGTTGCTAAAGAACCTGAGATAACAAGGTGTAGAGCTGGATGAACACAGCAGGCTGAGCAGCATCAGAGGAATTTCTGAAGAAGGGACTAGGCCCGAAATGTCAGCCTTCCTGCTCCTCTGATGCTGCTTGGCCTGCTGTGTTTATCCAGCTGTACACCTTATTATTTCAGAGTAAGATCACAGTCCTCCACTTAATCACCTCAAGAATGTCCTTTGCCTCAGATGGAGTTATAGGGCTACACTAGAATGGGAGCTTAGACAATATCCTCTGCAAGAGAGCAGGGTCATTGGCTTAGAGGAGTGAGGAAATAGTGATTGAATCAGACTTCATCCTGAATCACTCGTTGCTCCTTCATCTCAACTCGAGTCAGTCTTTGAGAATGAGATGGACACCAACCAATCGCATCTTTTTGAATACGATGGAGACTTGATTAGACTGTCTTTGTGTTGAGTGATCGCCTAACACTCCTCAGATGGCTTCAGAGACTTGCTGCAAAAGGTTTATTCTTCTCATTTGCATTTAAATGAGAAAAAAAATGTAAAATAAATGCTGAGTTAAAGTGAAATAAAGAAACATTGGATGTCAGCAAAGCGCTGATGCGTTGTGAGACAGGGGCCGCTTAAAAACTGAAATGGGTTTTAATTTAGAAAATCTACTTACATCGCTGCTTGTTGGACAAACTGCACAGTGCATGTGTCAGGGTGTCATAAGATAAATAGAACACTTTTATCAAACATGCCAGGGACAGCAAATGAAGTAAGTCATTGATTTCCATTTCCCTTTTAATCTTATGACAGGGATTTAAAGGGAATAAAATCTGCCTGCTGTTGACACAGATGGTGTACAGCGTAATGCTATTTCCACTTAAGCATGATCTCAATCCCTTTGTAAGGACAAGAACTAACAGCGAGATTCCTTCAACCTCTAAAGACTTGGGTGGACACTCCAATGGAGTATTGAGGCAGGAGTGCGCTGCTGGACAGGACATGGTCTGGGTAAGAGATTTAAACCTAGGTTTAAGTGTCCTTGCAGGTGGACATCGAAGATCTCACTGAAGAGTAACAGAGAAGCTCTCCACAGTGCCCCAATTAACATCTGTCCCCCTATTGTCATCAGTCAAAAAAATTCAACCATGATTGCCCCATAAAAAAAGGGGACTGACTTGTATGGTAAAGGTCTATTTTGTTCAGGATATGAAGCTGGAGTTGATATTCATTTCTACCTTATTCATAGAATAGAATCCCAATAGTGTGGAAACAGGCCCACACCAAAACTCAAAGCATTCAACCCAGATCCATCCCCCTCTAATCTACAGACAATTTTAACATATCCAATCCACCTAACCTGCACATCTTTAGACTGTGGGAGGAGACTGGAGCAAACCCACACAGACATGGGAGAATGTGCAAACTCCACATAGATGGTTACCTGAGGGCAGAATTGAACCTGGGTCCCTGGTGCTATCAGGCAGCAGTGCCAACCACTGAGCCACTGTGCCACCCACCATGTTAACGATTCAGTGCCGAGGTAGTTGTACCTAAGACAGATCCTTGTGCGGTGACATTATACACTTTCCACTGACCTCCTGTACTTCTGTACTTCAGCGCACATGACAATAAAATCAAAACCTAAATCCGTTCATAGCAAGTTGAGAGCACCTGCAATAAAACGGGATTGAAGGACAATATCCAGCTGGTGGTAGTTACGATGGTGTTGAGAAGGAATGCAGGATTATTAATGTATTGGGAATATGAGAGAAGGTTCAGGTGAAGTAGTTTTCAATAAATTCCTCCTTTGAAAGTTCTAATAGCCAAAATTGTATTGTTTTCTCCTCGTCTCATAAAGAACTGGAAGTCGATGTCGGTTTGTTTATTTGAAGATTGAGCCTAGGCTGCCCATAAGACTGATTTTTATTCAGTGCTTGCTGAAGAGTATGACCACACACCCTTAACATTGGACTGCTGCACCCTGGACTGAAAATGGCTGCCAGTCATGTGGTCTACATCCTGGTTAGCACCCTCGCCTCTCACCTTGCTATCACAGCGGCTTCAGAGACCGCTGGCTGATAACACTCCTGTTCTTCAGCATGTTGGTGTCTCTAGATCCCCTGCTGCTCTGTCTGCGATCCAGCTAGTGCCAAAGGCTGACCTGTTCTCTGCAGTGTTTAGGCAGCACTGCATCTAGATAGTTTCTCAGGGCTGTGCTCCACCCAGATGGTCTGGCCGCACAGACTGAGCACATAGGCTGTTCACTTGACAATTTAGCAAAAGGTCTTTCATTGTTGTCCAGCTCTGACAGGGACGACTAGCTAAAGGTAGCAAAGACTGGCCCTTCTGGCTACTAACCAGTTTGGTTAGAGGATAGGCAGTGCAGAAGACAGGTGCAGGATCAGTGTGTCATAACAGCTGCCAGGGTAACAGACACAGACCTAGGAATCGCTTGATCTTAGTTGCAATCAAGCTGGATGTTGAGGGAGTGGAATCTCCTTCAATGCGGAACAATGCCAAAGTGGTGAGCATAGATACGATGGGCTGAGTAAGCTTACAGATGTTTAGGGCACTGAGGGAGGCCAACTAACCCATCACATTCGCAGAGGTCAGCAAACATCTGACAGCACTAATCACATTTTCCAACTCTCTGCCCACAGCCCTGGAGGTAATGCCAACGGGAGTGAATGTTGCAGGAGTTTCTGACAGAACCTCTTTCAGTAAGCGAGTTCCACACTCCCAATACCCTCTGGATGAAAACATTTCTCTGCAACTCTTCTCTTAGCCTTCCGCCTCTCAGCTGGAATCGATATCCCCTGGTTAATGAACCCCTTTACTAACGGGAAAAGTGCCTTCATATCCACCCTATCTATGTCTCTCATAATCTACATAGACCCATTCTCCTTTGCTCCTCTAAGGAAAACAATCCCAGTCTATTTCCTCATAGTTCAGACCCTTCAGCCCTGGCAGCATCCTGGGGTCATCTGTATCGTCCATAGTGCTGTCACATCGCTGATATAATGTGGATTCCAGAACCGCTGACAGTATTCCTGAATTCCGTTTTCTATAATTCCAGCATACTCTCCCTGCTTTTGTACTTAATGCCACGACTAACAAAGGCCAGTATCCTGTAAGCCTTCTTAACCATCTGCCTGTTACTTTGTCAGCATGAGCACTTGGTACCTCTGACCTTCAGGCCCCTCCCTAAGTGCAGTTTCCACTGTTCTATCCACCTGACCAGTCTGTTGCTATCCTCCTACATGTTAAAGCTATTCTCCTCACTATTTACTGCCCCAAAAATTTTTATGTCATCTAACGACTCTTTTCTTAACAATACATTGGGCAACCTTATACTATGGACCTCAGTGACTGAAGAGGGCAATAGGGAGGTGATGGCCTTGTGGGATTATTGCTAGATTATTAATCTATGAATCTGTATTGATGTCTGGGGATGTGGTTTTGAATCCCACTGTGGCAAATGGTTGAATTTAAATCAGTTTTTTTGAAAAAGTCTGAAATTAAGAATCTACAAGAGGCTGCGAAATCATTTTCGATTGTGGGAAAAACCCACCTGGTAGATTGACGTCCTTCCAGGAAGGAGATCTGCCACCCTAACTTGGTCTGGCCTACAGACTCACAGGAAAGTGGTTGACTCTCAACCACGCCCTGAAATGAACCAGCAAGTCACTCAGTTGTATCAATAGTTATGATGTCTCAAGAAAATGAAATGGGATGGATCATCTAGCTAGGCATCAGAATAGACAACAGTGGAAACTGCCCTGTGGACCATGCAAAGTCCTCCTCACTAACATCTGGGGGCTAGTGCCTAAACTGGGAGAGCTCTCTCACAGACTAGTCAAAAATGTTAACCCTGATTTCTCTCCACAGATACTTCCAGACCTGCTGAGCTTTTCTAGCAATTACTGTTTGTGTTTCTCTTTCCAGCATCTACTGTTCTTTCTGTGTTTTTGTTTAGCAGCATGACATCCTTATACCACACAGGCAATGTCCCGGACACTATCATCATGATCCCCGGATATATCCTGTTCCACCGGCAGGACAGACCCAGCAGAGGTGGCAGCACAGTGGGATACAATTGGAAAAGAGTTGCTCGGGCAGTCCTCAAAATTGATTCCAGAAGTCTCATGTCTTTAGGTTGAATACGGGCAAGGTAACCTCCTGCTCATTACTATGTACCCTCCCTTGGCTGAGTATTCCTCCATGTTGAACAAAACTTGGAGAAAGCACTCTTGGGGGGTTGTGGTGTGGGTTGTTTCAATGTCCACCACCAAGAGTGGCTCAGCAGCAGTACTGAGCATGTAGGCTGTTCGCTTGACAATTTAGCAAAAGGGCTTTCATTGTTGTCCAGCTCTGACAGGGACGACTAGCTAAAGGTAACAAAGACTGGCCCTTCTGGCTACTAACCAGTTTGGTTAGAGGATAGGCAGTGCAGAAGACAGGTGCAGGATCAGTGTGTCATAACAGCTGCCAGGGTAACAGACACAGACCTAGGAATCGCTTGATCTTAGTTGCAATCAAGCTGGATGTTGAGGGAGTGGAATCTCCTTCAATGCGGAATGACGCCCAGATGGTGAGCATAGATACGATGGGCTGAATAAACTCACAGATGTAAAGGACATAGCTGCTCAACTGGGTCTGTGGTAGATGGTGAGGGAACCAACAAGAGGGAAAAACATACTTGACCTCATCCTTCCACCAATCTTCCAGCTGCACATGCATCTGTCCATGACAGTATTGGTAAGAGCGACCATCGCACAGTCCTTGTGGAGACAAAGTCCCACCTTCACATTGAGAACAACCTCCATCGTGTTGTGTGGCACTGTCACCGCAGTAAATGGGACAGACTTCGCACCAATCTAGCAACTCAAGACTGGGAATCCGTGAGGTACTGTGGGCCATCAACAGCAGCAGAGTTGTACTCCAGCACAATCTGTAACCTCATGGCATGATATCTGACCTATTATCCTGCTAAAATCAATCTACCCTGCATACCCTACATTTTACTATCCTCCATGTGCCTATCCAAGAGTCACTTAAAAGCCTCTAATGTATCTGACTGCGCTACCACTGCCGGCAGCGTGTTCCACACACCCACCACTCTCTGTGTAAAGAGCCTACCTCTGACACCTCCCCGATACCTTCTTCCAATCACCTTCAAATTATGTCCCCTCGTAATAGTCATTTCTGCCCTGGGAAAAAGTCTCTGGCTATCCATTCTATCTATGCCTCTCATCATCTTGTACATCTCTATCAAGTCACCTCTCATCCTTCTTCGCTCCAGTGAAAAAAGCCTGAGCCCCCTCAACCAGTCCAGGCAGCATCCTGGTAAATCTCCTCTGCACCCTCTCTAAAGCTTCCACATCTTTCCTATAATGAGGTGACCAGAACTGAACACAATATTCCAAGCGTTGTCTAACCAGGGTTTTATAGAGCAGCAGCATAACTACACAGTTCTTAAACTCAATTTCCCTGCCAATGAAACCCAATACACCATACACCTTCTTTACCTTGGGTGGCAACTTTGAGGGATCTATGGACGTGGACCCCAAGATCCCTCTGTTCCTTCACACTGCTGAGTACCCTGCTATTAATCATTTATTCTGCATTCATATTTGACCTTCCAAAATGAACCATTTCACACCTTTTCTGGGTTTAATTCCATCTGCCACTTCTTTGCCCAGCTCTGCATCCTGTCAATGTCCTGTTGCAACCTACAACTGCCCTCCACATTGTCCACAGCTCCACCAACCTTCGTGTCATCGACAAACTTACTAACCCACCCTTCCACTTCCTTGTCCAAATCATTTATAAAGATCACAAAGAGCAGATATCCCAGGACAGATCCCTGCGGAACACCACTAGCCACTGAGCTCCAGGCTGAATACTGTCCATCTACTACCACTCTCTGTCTTTTATTGTACAGCCAGTTTTGTATCCAATGACTACGGAATGTTCTGCACCATTTGCGACTCCTTGAATACTGGAGCAATCCATACTCAAATACAAAATGATCTAGGTAATACCCAGGCCTTGGATGACAAGTGGAAAGTAGAATTTGCACCAGGCAAATGCCAGGCTATGACCATCATCAATAAGAGATAATCACCACCCTCCGACATTCAATGGTGTTACAATTTTTAAAACCCATACTATCAACATTCTTGGGGTTACCTTTGACCAGAAACTCAACTGGACTTGGCACCTAAACACAGTGACTGGAAGAGCAGATCAGAGGAACTCTGCAATGAGTAATTCACCTCCCCAAAGCCTATCCACAATCGAAAAGATGTCAGTCAGGAGTGTGATGGAATACTGCCCTGTTGCCTGCATATGTGCAGGTTCAACTACACTCAGGAAGCTTGATATCATCCAGGACAAAGCAGCCTGCTTGACTGGCACTACATCCACAAGCATTCACACCCTCCACCACCAAAACTCACAGCAGCAGTGTGTACTATCTACAAGACGGACTGCAGAAATTCACCAAAGATCCTTAGACGGCACCGTCCAAACCCATGACCAATTCCATGAAGAAGGATAAAGGCGGCAGATACATGAGAGCATCACCATCTGCAAGTTCCCTTCCAAGTCGCTCACTCATTATCCCAACTTGGAAATTTATCACTGTGCCTTCACTGTTGTGGATCAAAATGCTAGAATTTCCTTCTTAAGGGCATTGTGGGTCTACCCTCAGCAGGTGGACTGCAGTGGCTCAAGGATGCAGCTCACCCCCACCGTCTCCAAGGTAATTAGGGATGGGCAATAAATGCTAGCCCAGCTAGTGATGTCTATGTTCCAGAGTGAATTTAAAAAAAAGCACGAGCCCCATTCACTGAGCCCTACAGAATCCTACTGCCACGTACTTCCAGCTGCAGAAGACATGTCTGCCATCATGGTGTGCTTTCAGCAATTTTGGATCCAGTATGCCACTTTGTTTCAGATCTCATGGGCTCTTATTTTCTTGACCAGTCCACGTAAGAGACCTTAATAAAGCCTTGCTGAAGTCTATGTGGACCACATCAGCCTCACCAACAATCCCAGATATTCAAGCAAATTTGTCAAACATGACATTTCCTTGATGAATCCCTGCTGAGTATCCCTGATTAACCTGCATTCCGTCCAGTGCAGATATATTCTGTCCCTCAGAACTTTTCCGAACAACATCCCCTCCTCTGAAGTTACAATAACTGTTCCGACTGTTTGGAATCCTTCTGTGCTATAATCATTCTATGATTCTATGCAAGAAAATGTGGGGTCAGTCATGGGATCTTAAATTCAGGAATCTGCTGGATCTGCTGGATTTTTGACAAACTTAATAAGGAATCTTTTTAATGGGGTTTGAAAAAGAGATTACTGTGTCCTGCTCTCTCTAGTACCAAGGACTTGCTGTCAAAAATGAAGTGGATTCTTCATATGTGAACATACAGTGGACAATTCACAGTATAACTCTCATCCTGATGGATGTGCTTTCCACAAAGTATCTACTAGTCTCATTTCTCAGGGAAATTGTCTCATAGAAAGAGAGAGAAAACTGAACATTTTAGGGTATGCTGTGAATGATTTCAACAGAAACTTAAGGTGTGCACTCGGATATCTGAATAGATGATAAGATGTCTGATAGAACAGAGGTCACGTGGGAATTGATAAGCACTTCCTGTTGCTCTGAATCTTCCAGTTCATGTCAACAGTACCTACTCTATCAATCAGCATCTGTTCAGTTTGATCAGAAAATCGTCGAAGGATGTTCAATCGGTTTTTTTGTGAAGGGCTCTGAAATTTATTTTTTGAAGCCATGTGTTCTCACATCAGTGCCTTGTTTGCAAACGGGACTTGCCATTAGTCCTGACCCTTGTGCAACTTCAGGCATATCGCTAGCTGCCTGTGCCAAAGGAGGAATTGCTTTCTAAACTGAAAGAAAGGTTGTAATGGACAAATCAATCATTCCCGAATTGCCAGAACAAAGCAGGCGGCTTATTTAGCACTGAGTAAACTGACTCACAATATTCTGAAATATACATTCCTGCCTGTGAGACACAGGAAGGCACATTGAGGAAGCAATAACCATACCCACTTGTACATGGTGATGCTTATTGTTTTATTTTGTGCTTTAAGCCGAAATTGCTCCTTGCACATTATGATAATTAGTCTGGAGTATCTTGGATTGTGGGTGCTTGCACATACTCCATGCCTGAGGTTGCTTTGTTCTTTATCTCTAAGTAAGGCACTTCAATATCTTCTGTACTGTAACGCTCCTTTATTCACATAATCAGTTCTCAACTAGCGCTGTCTAGTCTACAGTCAAAGTCTTCTCTCTTCTCATGCTCATCTGAGATTGGTGTCTTCTGTCTGGCTGAGGTCAGAGCCATGTGGTCATCGTGATGTAAGCCACACTTGTCATTAATCAACTTGTTCGGACACAACGTGACACCTATCTGGTACAGGCAGGACTTGAACTTAGGCCTTCCAGTCTTGAGATATGGACACTACTACTGCATCACAAGACCAGTCGATGCTTGTAATTTTTGTTGACTCTTAAAATCTCTTTTTCTTTCCCCAACTCTAACAGTCATAGAGTCATAAAGCATGGAAACAGACTATTTGGTCCAAACAGTCCCAGCCTATCATAATCATAAACTAAATAGTCCCACCTGCTTGAACTTGTCCCATATCCCTCCAAATATTTCTTATTCATGCACTTATCTAAATGTCTTTTAAATGTTGTAACTGTACTTGCATCCACCATTTCCCATGGAATTTATAAAAACTTGCCACTCGTCTTTTTTTTTAATCTTTCTCCGCTCACCTTAAAAGTGTATCCCATTGACAGTCTTGAAGCCCTCCACCCTAGGGAAAAGACCTTATCTATACTCCTCATGATTTTATAAACCCCTATAAGGTCACCCCAACAACCTCCTACACTCCCCTGAAAAATCCCAGCCTGTCCTTATGACTCAACCCCTCCATTCCTGGCAATTCTCTTCTGAACCCTGTCCAGTTTAATAGTATCCTTCCTATAACAGGGCAACATTCTGTTCGCATTCTGCACGTGATTTGTACTTATTTTGTACCTGCTAGTCAAGATTTTTCCAACCTGGTCAGACATGCTATTACATACTTCTGGAGCAGGTGGGACTTGAAACCAGATCTCTTGGTCTGGTGGTGGGACACAAGCATGGTGCCACAAGAACCCTCAATGCTAGTAAGTGTTTTTTGATTCATTCATGGGATGTAGGTGCTTTTTGCTCATTAGGACGTTACTGGAGTCACATATAGGTCAAACCACATTAGCGTACCTACTGGGTATTTATGACAATTGGCAGTGGTGAGAGATATTTTCTAGTTAACCTGTTCGGATCTGTTATTTACAATAGCCCTCAATACTAGAAACTAGAAACTATAAACTTGCCAAGTATTTCAAGGTGAAAAGCAGCTGGTCTTTTTGTGAATGGCCATCAATTTGATAGTACAGACTGGCAGCACTTTGTGACAAAGGTGGCACTTTCCAATGGTTGTAGTTTCCAGGGACTTCTCAGTTGAAACCTACAAGACCCTGAGTGGTCTTTCTGCCCAGCTCACAGTACAAACACAGACTGGAGTTTACCTCAGAATCCCTGCTGTTACCGCATCAAAACCATGGAATAGGAGTATTCGCAATGAGTTTCCCAACCGTCCAACAGTCTCTGTCTTCTTACATTCCTTTTCCCTCTTTCATTGGCAAGTTACCCTGAGCTGAGTGGCCATTTCGAAAGGCAGCAAAGAGTTTGTTCGTCTGGAGTCACCCAAAAACCTTTGGTGAACCAAAGGGGTTTTCATGACTGATATAGTGATGACTATTATTGAGACCAGCATTACCTTCCAGATTTATTAATTGAATTCAAATTCCATAGTGGGAATTTAGTTGCCATAATGGGTACAGTTCCCCATGTCCCTAAAACATTAATCTAGAGTGCTGGATTATTAGTTCAATGATATTACCACTGCACAATCTTGTTCGACTTGTTAGTTTTATTTTATTTTGATGACAAGGAGGAGGGCATGGGCATTAGCTCAACTTAGCTTCCAGTCCCAACAGGAGATTCTATAGGGTCACTACTGAGTTTACTGAACAATACAATAGGAACTCTGGTTGGGCATGTCCAGAGCAATGTCAATTTGCAACCGTGTTCGTCATACTTCTGTAGAGCCCGCGTGTGATATAAAAGACCAGTGACTGCTGTTTAACACAAAGGGATTTAATACTGCACTGATAAGTATATGTTTTTCTGATAGATGAGAGCAGAAGAAGTAAAGCCAGTAAATTGGACAGCGAGTAGGAGCAGGGCACTGATATCAAAGCAATCTCATGTCAAATGAGGAAGCTTATTTTGGAATCTAGTCAATCACGGCATGGTAAGATGAAGGAATGTAACTTTATTAAACATTTGCTCATGGGATGTGAGGGTTGTTGGTTGGGTCAACATTTCTTGTCCATTCCTAATTGGCCTGGAGAATGTAGTGGTCAGTGCTTCCTTTAACTGCTGCAGTCCATATGCTATTGGGTCGACCTACAATGCTGCTGAGGAGGGAGCTCCAGGATTTTGACCCATACACACTGGAGGAACAATAATATATTTTTAAGTCAGGATGGTGAGTGCCTTGGAGGAGAGCCTGAAGTGATGGTGTTCGTATATATCAGCTGCTCTTGTCCTTCCAGATGGTAGAGGCTGCGGGTTTGAAAGGCGCTGCCTGAAGAATCTTGATGAGCTATTGCACTGCACCTTCTCGATGACAACGACTGCCGCTACAACTATGAACTGGAGGTGAAGGGAATGAATGCTGAAAGTGTTTGATGGAAGTGCAATCATTGGGTTCACTCTTGTTGAAGATAATATAAGGAACCACATTATTTTCCTTACTCTGTAAATGGGAAAAATGCTTGCTGTTTTGTAGCTAAAAAGTGCCATATGAGTTATTTTTCTTTCTGCAGCTTAAAGATCAAGTGGGATTGTGTACTGTATACTATAGCAATGCAAGAACGTGTTACTTTTGATAGCAATGAGATGGGTTCCTTATCAGACAGCATAACATCAGGAATAAGAGATAACACAGTGTGGAACTGGAGGAACACAGTGGGTTAGGCAGGGTCAGAGGAGTAGGAAAGTTGATGTTTCAGGTCGGGACCCTTCTTCAGAAAGGGGGAAGGGGAAGGGAGCTCAGAAATAAATAGAGAGGAGGGGTGGGACTGGGGAAGGTAGGTGGGATGGTGATAGGGGAGTGCAGGTGGGGAGTAGAGCGGATTAATCAGTGAGGTGTGAGGAACGGATAGGTGGGAAAAAAGATGGACAGGTTATGTCAAGGAGGCGGGGATGACAGGCAAGGATGGACCTGGGATGAGGCCGGGGGTGGGGGGATTTTAAAGCCGGTGAAATCCATGTTTCAGCCAGCGGGCTGTAGGCTCCTAAGGCGGAATATGAGGTGCTGCTCCTCTAGTTTACAGGTGGCGTCATTGTGACACAGGAGGAGGCCCAGGGTAGACATGTCACCCAGGGAGTGGGAGGGGTGGTTGAAATGGGTCGCGACTGGAAGGTGTTGCCATTTGTCACGAACAGAGTGCAGGTGCTCTACAAGCGGTCTCCGCTTGGTCTCACCAGCGTAGAGGAGGCCATTGGGGAACAGTAGACCAAGCTGACAGATGTGCAGGTGAACTTCTGTCTGAAGTGGAAGGTTTGTTTGGGGCCTTGGTTGGAGGTGAGGGGGGCAGGTGCAGGGGCAGGTGTAGCACTTCTTGCTGTTGCAGGGAAAGGTGCCGGGTGTGGTGGGGCCAGTGGGGAGTGCGGAGTGGACGAGGGTGTCACAGCGGGAGCGGTCCCTACAAAAGGCAGATGGGGTGGGGAGGGAAATATCTCTTTGGTTGTGTGGTCGGGTTGTAGGTGGCGGAAATGGCAGAGAATGATACGTTGGATGAGGAGGCTAGTGGGATGATATATAAGGACAAGGGGGACTCTGTCTTTGTTTTTGTTGAGGGGAGGGATGTGAGGGCAGAGGTGCAGGAAACACAAGAGATGCATTTGAAGGCACTCCCTGGGTGACATGTTCATCCTGGGTCTCCTCCAGTGTCACTATGACAACACCCGAAAACCGGAGGAACAGCACCTCATATTCCCATTCCACAAACTAATCCCCACCAATCCCTACCTGCGCTCACCTACCATCCCACCTACCTTCCCCAGCCCCAGTCCTCCTCTCTCTATTTATTTCTGAGCTCCCTTCCCCCTCCCCATTTCTGAAGAAGGGTCCCGACCCAAACATCAACTTTACTGCTTCTCTGATGCCACCTAGCCTGCTGCGTTCCTTTAGCTCCGCACTGTCATCTCTGCTTCCAGCATGTGCAGTTCTTGCTATCTCTGTATGACACCAGGAGTGTTTAAGTTGAGAAAAACCTGCCGCACGACTGCCTTTAGTTTTGTCCAAATGCAGTTTGTTACAAACCTATGAATACAATGCACTCAGGGTCATGCAGAAGCCTGAACACAAGAAATGTCCCTCTCTTCTCTATGCAAGTTGAAAAAAATCCTGAAGAATTTTAGTATGAGAAAGAGCAGAGGTCCAATTGAACTAAAGATTGAACATTGTACTATGAACAACATTGTGTCATTATCACTGAAACTCAAAGAATTATGAGAAATAATCCATCCTGCTCTTGTGAAGTCACCTTTGATCTAAGAATTTAGTTTTCCCAATCTATATTTGTGAATTATTCTGTGTCTGTTTGGAGTTTGAACAGAAAATAACTTGAGTTGCATTCTAGTAACTTAATAATCCTTGTTTTCCAAATTGTTAATGAATAAGTTTCTTTGTAAATAGATGTATTGTTCTGTTAACAATGGAAACTGGTGACGATGGTTTTTCTCCTGGCTAACAGTCCTGCAGTAACATGTGTGATCTTGGTGGTTTGATTGGGCAGTTACACATTGACGAAGGCTTGTGGAATACAAAGTCTTCAGTATTGGCACACTATTCCCAATTGTGTCCTGATAATGGTCAGTGCCTAGCACCTGAGTGGTTTGAATATGTTACTACTTACCATTTGTCAGCGCATGGCTAAGTGTTACCCAGATCTTCTCTTCGTGACTCCCTTGTCCGCTCCACACTCTCCTCCAGCCCTACCACACACGGCACTTTCCCCTGCAACCGCAGGAAGTGCTACACCTGCCCCCACACCACCTCCCTCACCCCCATCCCAGGCCCCAAGGTGGCTTTCCACTTCAAGCAGATGTTCACCTGCTCATCCGCCAATGTGGTATACTGTATCCACTGTACACGGTGTGGCTTCCTCTACATTGAGGAAACCAAGCGGAGGCTTGGGGACCGCTTTGCAGAACACCTCCGCTCAGTTCGCAGTAAACAACTGCACTTCCCAGTCGCGAACCATTTCAACTCCCCCTCCCATTCCTTAGACGACATGTCCATTCTGGGCCTCCTGCAGTGCCATAATGATGCCACCTGTAGGCTGCAGGAACAGCAACTCATATTCCGCTTGGGAACCCTGCAGCCCAATGGTATCAATGTGGATTTCACCAGCTTCAAAATCTCCCCTCCCCCCACTGCATCCCAAAACCAGCCCAGCTCGTCCTTGCTGCCTAACCTGTTCTTCCTCTCACCTATTCCCTCCTCCCACCTCAAGCCGCACGTCCTTTTCCTACCTACTAAACTCATCCCGCCCCCTTGACCTCTCCATCCTCCCCGGACTGACCTATTCCCTCCCTACCTCCCCACCCATACTCTCCTCTGCACCTATCTTCTCCTCTATCTATCTTCAGTCCGCCTCCCCATCTCTCCCTATTTATTTCAGAATCCTCTCCCCATCCCCCTTTTCTGATGAAAGGTCTCGACCCGAAACGTCAGCTTCTGTGCTCATAAGATGCTGCTTGGCCTGCTGTGTTCATCCAGCTCCACACTCTGTTACCCAGATCTTGTTTCATTTAGACATGGACTGCTTCAATATCTGAGGAGATGTGAATGGTGCTGAGCATTTCGCAATCATCAGTGAACATTCCTACTTTTGACCTTATGATGGAAGGAAGGTCATTGATGAAGCAGCTGAAGATGGTTGGGCCTAAGACTTACCCTGAGGACCTACTGCAGAGATATCCTTGAGCTGAGATGATTGAAGTTCAATAATCACAGCCATCTTCCTTTGTGCTCAGAATAAATCCAGTCAGTGAGGGGATTTCTCCTCGATCATCATTGACTCCAGTTACTTCCAAACTCCTGGGTTCTACACTTGGTCAAATGCTGCTTTGATATAATGGAGCAATCAGTCTGACCTCACCCCTTCTGAGGCAAATGGGGAAAATGTCTGAAGGAGCGCTTTGAATTCTGATTCCCACACTCTGATATTTTTGAATGAAATCATCTGATTTTTACCTGATCCGGAAGAAAATGTACCACTTTTGAATCATGCTGTGACCTATTCAGCTTAGCCCCTCTAACATCAGATAAATATTCTACTCCCTTTACTCTAACCTAGACATTCCCTCTCCCTTCACCCTATATTTCATGGTCAACCCTTGTGTTATGCTAGGCCTATTCTCTGGCATTTTCTTTCTCTCGCCCTCTGGAGATATGTTTTAGCCTTCTACTCTCTTCCAACTTTTGCACACTTCGAGAATTCACCTCCTATAACCCAACTTTCCATACCCGTTTCTGAATTCTTCTCCTTCTGGCTTGAGGTGCATTTCCATTCACCATCTGTGACAAGCCATGAGCCATTTCCACTTTCAGATTGCTCTACAAATTCAGGAAGTCTTTTAATATACACTTACATTTCCAAGCCTTCATAGTTAATTAACTGAAAATAGCTGAGCTGGTTGGAAATCAATGTGCAAGGCTGGCCACATTTCACTAATGGCGACTGTGCATTTGCATCAACATTGCATTCCGCTAACAGTCCTTGAGATCAGCAATCCCTTAATGTGTAATTAAAGCACTTACAACTGGTTTCAAGTCAAATAATCTAATATACAGATCATGCTTACATGTCTTTGGAGATCACTAATTGTGAAGCAAGTGTTGTTTCTTTGTAGGCAGATAGGGCTCTTGGAGACAAAAATCTGGCCTGCAGGATCTTGTTTTCAACACCACCATTAATTGGTAATTATTTAATTCCTGGAAGCATTCACCATGGAAAGAAATCTCCATTATTACACTTTGAATTACTACTCTCTGAAATAAGGATGTTAGACTGGAGAAAACAAGACAGCAGGAAGCCTGAAATTATTGGCAGGCTAATATTGATCAATTGGTAGAGATTAGAACACTGTTCAGACCCCCAGGACTGCCCACTGGCAAGCAGGTGATGTACGGCAATATCACACAATCGCTGAATGACATAAAAGAGCTTTATTCGTTCTTGGGATTGTCATTGCGAGTTAATACCAATCCCTGATTGCTCATGAGAAGCTGATAGTTTCTTGAACTTGTCATCCAGTGTTTTGATACAACTGAGCAGATTGTTGGGCCATTTTCAGGAATGTTATGAGTTACTCACACATCTGTGTGGAGTTTGCACATTCTCCCCGTGCCTGTGTGGGTTTCCTTCGGGTGCTCCAGTTTCTTCCCAAAGTCCAAAGATGTGCAGATTAGGTGGATTGGCCATGCTAAATTGCCCGTAATGTTCAGGGATGGTGTAGGCTAGATGGATTAGCCATGGGAAATGCAGGGTTACAGGGATAGGTTGGGGGGGGGGGTGGTGGGGGTGGTGGGTCGCTCCTCGGAGAGCTGATGTGGACTCGATGGGCGAAATGACATGCTTCCATATTGTAGGGATTCTATGATTCAATGTAAAGCTTCGAGGTATAGTTGCCATTTCCCCAGCAGACCACAGGGCCTGCTGTTTCATTAGAGAGAGATGACTGATGGTGGTTTAAGCTGAGGAGCACCATCCTTCACGTAAGAGGAGAGGTTGAGAAGGAGGGTCCTTTATAGTAACCACAGCCAGTCCAGGAATTGAACCGACACTGTTGGCATCACCTACCAACTGTTTAACCAAATGAGATAACCAACCCCGACATGTAGTCAGGATCACCATATGGAGAGTGATTCCCTCTCCTGAAATGCCAGCATTGGTGGTGAGGTGACTCATGTAGACCCCTCTTTGCCACTCCAGGAACCAGGCGGCTTTATCTCCCAGGATGGTGTGGAATTCCTGCAGGAAGCACACCACGTATCTTCTGTCCTGAAGGACCCAAGAAGTTTTGGACTTGGCAGTGTGGATTTCTGCTGCCGTGGATGTTGAGGTTTGCTGTGGAGGTCCTCATGTCTGCAGTGCTATGCAACCATTGCCAGATTAAAACCCAGCAGGAAGGAACGGCATACAAGGTATTTGGGGTCACCACCATCCCCAGGACCGTCACGAGGATCGTATTAAACTGCCACCAGTCATCATGGTTGTGCTGAGAGCTGCCTGGGAGGACCAGAAACCAGCTCAGAGTCAGCCCAGGTGTCCAGAGCTGGGTGGACTCGATCCCAACAACCAGATTGCTTCTCCTGAAACTTCTGGAGTTCCTCAGTGGGGGAATAAGGGGAGAGGCTTAGTGAAGGACACCAGGGAATCCATAATCTCACAGGAGACCAATGCCATGTCGTTCCCAAAGCCCATTACTGAGCCCTTACCCTCCTCTGGGCAGTTGTCCTCAAACCAATCCATCTCTCACTGTGAGAGTCGTGGGTGATCCGGCTATTCTCTAGAGTCACCCCCTCCCCAAGGAAACCACCCCCAAGATTAGCATCTCCAGGGTCATTGGCAGGGGGTCCTTCAACGGACCCCATCAGGGCAGGTTCTGGGTCACCAAGTAGCAGAGACTTGATCCCACAATCCCCTCCAACCGCTGCTCACCTGGCCAGTCCCCTCCCAACCCCAGGACGCCCAGACCCGATCCCCACCCCCCTGTCCCCGCTCCCAAGCTTATCCCCTCCCTCTTTGACCCCCAAGTCACCCTGTCCCTCAGAGGCAAGGTCTTCCCGACCAAGACAGAAACACTAGGTAAAAATGTCCAGGAGGGAGCAAAGACACCCCATCCCCTCCACAACCTGATGGCCAAGTGAAGATCCCAATAGCCCTCACAGGGGTCCAGTTTGCCCATCGGGTCAGGTGGACCTGCCACATCCCCGGAGACTCCTGACCGGAGAGGCCATGGCCTCAGATCCCAGTTCATGATTGGACAAGAGTGGGACCATGACCCCAGAACCTGGCTTGTGATTGGGTGGGAGGGGGAAGACGCACCAGCAGCTCAATGCCAGGGGACTGGAGAGGGTCAATTACCTCATGCCAAAGGTGATAGAATCCTCCCCCTATACAGAGTGGCCTCTCCTCTTGGTCACAACAGCAGCCTCCCGTATCCTATCAGCCCCAGACTACCTCAACATAGAACATAGAACATAGAACATAGAACAGTACAGCACAGAACAGGCCCTACAGCCCACAATGTTGTGCCAACCATTGATCCTCATGTATGCATCCTCAAATTTCTGTGACCATATGCATGTCCAGCAGTCTCTTAGATGACCCCAATGACCTTGATTCCACAACTGCTGCTGGCAACGCATTCCATGCTCTCACAACTCTCTGTCTAAAGAACCCACCTCTGACATCCCCTCTATACTTTCCTCCAACCAGCTTAAAACTATAACCCCTCGTGCTAGCCATTTCTGCCCTGGGAAATAGTCTCTGGCTATCAACTCTATCTATGCCTCTCATTATCTTGTACACCTCAATTAGGTCCCCTCTCCTCCTCCTTTTCTCCAATGAAAAAAGTCCGAGCTCAGTCAACCTCTCTTCATAAGATAAGCCCTCCAGTCCAGGCAGCATCCTGGTAAACCTCCTCTGAACCCTCTCCAAAGCATCCACATCTTTCCTATAATAGGGCGACCAGAACTGGACGCAGTATTCCAGGTGCGGTCTAACCAAAGTTTTATAGAGCTGCAACAAGATCTCACGACTCTTAAACTCAATCCCCCTGTTAATGAAAGCCAAAACACCATATGCTTTCTTAACAACCCTGTCCACTTGGGTGGCCATTTTAAGGGATCTATGTATCTGCACACCAAGATCCCTCTGTTCCTCCACACTGCCAAGAATCCTATCCTTAATCCTGTACTCAGCTTTCAAATTCGACCTTCCAAAATGCATCACCTCGCATTTATCCAGGTTGAACTTCATCTGCCACCTCTCAGCCCATCTCTGCATCCTGTCAATGTCCCGCTGCAGCCTACAACAGCCCGCTATACTGTCAACGACACCTCCAACCTTTGTGTCGTCTGCAAACTTGCTGACCCATCCTTCAATCCCCTCATCCAAGTCATTAATAAAAATTACAAACAGTAGAGGCCCAAGGACAGAGCCCTGTGGAACCCCACTCACCACTGACTTCCAGGCAGAATATTTTCCTTCTACTACCACTCGCTGTCTTCTGTTGGCCAGCCAATTCTGTATCCAGACAGCTAAGTACCCCTGTATCCCATTCCTCCTGACCTTCTGAATGAGCCTACCATGGGGAACTCATGGAGAGCTACCATGGGATCTCAGTATCTTTCCTTCCCTTTTGATTTAGCTTGGTCTTGTAGTACTCTGGCAGTGTCCCTACCTCTGAGCCAGGAGGCCCAAGTTCAACTCCCACCTGTTGCAGAGGTGAGTAGTGACACCTCTGAACCATTTGATTAGGAAAATATCCACAGTGATAGGGTTCCTGTCTGGGCTAGAAGGTCTAGATTCAAGCCCTACTTATCCCAGAACTGTACACAAGAGCCCTCCTGGGTGCACTTCAGTTTTTAACACAACTATTTTCCAACCAATATTTAATAACACATGCCCATTATCAAGGGAACTTTTACTCAGTGAGCTTCACAAGGAGATTAATTAATGTTTCGCCATGGGCCTTGAGGGGTTACTGCCCTAAGCTTTCCTTAAATGTTTCACAAATATAGCTAAGAGTGTACCAATGTTTGAGACAGACAGCCTGGCTTGAAACCTAACCTGCTCCAGAGGTGTGTGATAATATCACTTGACAGGTTGATTGTAAGTATCTACAAAAATACCTTCAAAACTGCAAATCTTGTTGGCCCCATATTTTCAGCTGGACACTTCCTGGGAGTGGGTGTTGGTCAGGGAGCTGGTGCCAGGCTGTTTGCTTCATCTGATGGTGCTGCTGGAGGGGTGTGTGTGCGATGCTTCACTTTGTGAGTGTATATGCTTGCCTGGTTGGGCCAAGGCAAAAGTACTTCTTTGAAGAAGAGTCTGCTCAGCTTTCTTCCATCCATTACCTTATCCTCAGGTGAGGGAGATTTTAATTGTATCTTCAAGGGGCAGGACTTCGGCTGTGCCCAAGCTGGTCCAGTGTCGGGGAGGAGGTTGAGGGAGTTGATCAAGTCCTTTGACCTGGTAGATGCCTGGCAGAATCTCCATCCTGACTTCATTCTAGCCTGGGATAGTGGGAACTGCAGATGCTGGAGAATCCAAGATAACAAAGTGTGAAGCTGGATGAACACAACAGGCAAAGCAGCATCTCAGGAGCACAAACAGGAGCCTCTCTGATGAAGGGTCTAGGCCCGAAACGTCAGCTTTTGTGCTCCCGAGATGCTGCTTGGCCTGCTGTGTTCATCCAGCTACGCACTTTGTTATCTTCATTCGAGCCTGGGTTGGGTCTCGCCTCCACATACTATGAGTAGAGACTCCACTTTTGCTGTTCAACAATAAATAATGTTCCTTCCCAGGCAGGTTTCCTGCATTATTATGGCAACAAATCTGAATGGAGAAAAAGTTCACAACACTTCGGTGCAGAGGGATCTGGGTGTCCTTCTGCATGAGTTGCATAAAATGAGAATGCAGGTAATAAGGAGAGCAAACGGAATTTTGGCATTCATAGTTTAGACATTAAGACCATAAGACATAGGAGTGGAAGTAAGGCCATTCGACCCATCAAGTCCACTCTGCAATTTAAATCATGGCTGATGGGCATTTCAACTCCACTTCCCTGCACTCTCCCCGTAGCCCTTGGGTTTAAGGAATGGAGTATAAAAGAAGGGAAGTGTTGTTGTAACAATACAAGGCATTAGTGAGACTATATCTGGACTACTGTGTATAATTAGACCCCCTACTTTGGGAAGATTGCAAATGTATTGGAGGCAATTCAGAGAATGTTCGCTAGATTAACTCCAGAGACTAAAGATTAAGCAGTTTAGGCACATACTCTCCAGAGTTTAGAAGGATGAGAGGAAATTGAATTGAAATAGTAAGTAGTTAAAAAGGATAGACAAAGTTGATGTGGAGGAGATATTTGCCCATGTGGGACAATCTAAAACGAGATGTCATGGTTTTAGACAGATAAAACAGAAATGAGGAGGATTTACTTCTCTCAAAGCGTCGTGAATCTGTGGAATTCAGGGTGCAATGGATTTGGGTCACTGAATAAATATAAATAGGAGATAGTATTTTTTTCACAAGTAATAGGTTGAAGTGTTATGGACAGGGCCAGGAAGTGGAGTAGAGGCCAAGTTTAGATCAGCCATGATAGTATTAAGTGAGGAAGCAGGCTCAAGGGATGATGTCTAATCTTGCTCCCAGTTCTATCGTCCTATATTAGTGTTCACCCTTCACAACCCCTCAGCACCACTGCCCTTCATCTGAAAACCTGTGTCTCTGAGCTTTCTCTCTCTCTCTCTCTCTCTCTCTCTCTTCCATGTTGATTCCAAAAGGGAGCAGACAATTCACGCCTTTGTTAAGTTTCTCACCAGGCAGACTGCCTGTGATTGGCATTACCCAGAGAAATTTGGCAACTTGGTAGCTGAATGGGGCTCCCGTGCCAGGGCTTGTCCACTGTATTTGTATTTTTCTTTCTTTTATTTGTGTTTTAATTAACATTTTACATTTTAAAAACTTTTTAAACCTACTTGGATGGGAATGGAGGAGGAGAGTCCCAGACTGAAGTGAGGCCCGGGCTAGAGCCTGGTGTGGGGAGGTAAGTCCCAAACTAGAGGCTGGCATGGGGAGCTGCGGCTCTTGTGGGCTGGAGGCGTGGCTTCAAGTTTTGAATCCTGGCGTGGTCTGGAGACTAAGCCCGGGGTGGTCTAGAGACTAGGCCTGGTGTGGTCCGGAGACTAGGCCTAGGGTGGTCCGGAGACTAGGCTCGGTGTGGTGTGGAGACTAGGCCCAGTGTGTTGTGGAGGCTAGGCCCAGTGTGGTGTGGAGACTAGGCCCAGTGTGTTGTGGAGGCTAGGCCCAGTGTGTTGTGGAGGCTAGGCCCAGTGTGGTGTGGAGACTAGGCCCAGTGTGGTGTGGAGACTAGGCCCGGTGTGTTGTGGAGGCTAGGCCCAGTGTGGTGTGGAGACTAGGCCCGGTGTGGTGTGGAGAGTAGGCCCGGTGTGGGGTGGAGAGTAGGCTCGGTGTGGAGAGTAGGCCCGGTGTGGTGTGGAGAGTAGGCCCAGTGTAGTGTGGAGAGTAGGCCCAGTGTGGTGTGGAGACTAGGCTCGGTGTGGTGTGGAGAGTAGGCCCGGTGTGGTGTGGAGACTAGGCCCGGTGTGTTGTGGAGGCTAGGCCCAGTGTGGTGTGGAGACTAGGCCCGGTGTGGTGTGGAGAGTAGGCCCGGTGTGGGGTGGAGAGTAGGCTCGGTGTGGAGAGTAGGCCCGGTGTGGTGTGGAGAGTAGGCCCAGTGTAGTGTGGAGAGTAGGCCCAGTGTGGTGTGGAGACTAGGCTCGGTATGGTGTGAAGAGTAGGCCCGGTGTGGAGAGTAGGCCCGGTGTGGTGTGGAGAGTAGGCCCGGTGTGGTGTGAAGAGTAGGCCCGGTGTGGAGAGTAGGTGTGGAGAGTAGGCCCGGTGTGGAGAGTAGGCCCGGTGTGGTGTGGAGAGTAGGCCCGGTGTGGAGAGTAGGCCGGTGTGGTGTGGAGAGTAGGCCTGGTGTTGTTTGGAGGCCAGGTGCTGGCATGGATTGGGGTTGAATGTCTGTAAATTGAGTATTGTTGTTTAGTTTTTCCTCAAATATTTCAGCATCTGTACCCAGGTAACTTGTAACTGTGGTGGTGCTGTAAGTGGTGACATTGCCAACTTTTCAATGCATTCACTCAAATGCATGAGACAACAAAACTAATTCAACTGGCAAGAAGCTTCAATGGACCTTCTTTCGTCCAACAGGTAGCAGCATTCTTCAAGGCTGTGTGATGTTTTGATTCTTTGTTGCACCCTGGAGTTTCACACTGACATGGATTTCCCACTGTTCCACAGTGCAACAAACATGACTAACCTGTTTTATGTTCCCCCTCAGTGTGACGTCTTTCAGAAAAAAGACGCTGTGTCTCACTGACAATGAAGCCACAGGCAATTCCCGAACGGCGTGGTCGATCAGAAACAGAATGTCAGTACTCAGCAACTGAGGAGAGAAGCAAGCAATCTCACCACAAATAAAATGACTGAAGCTTGGCTTCGATAAAGTAAAGTCATTGTAGTCTTTACCAGGCCAGAGGTCTGCTCTTGCTCTAGAGAGAGAGATGACTGGTGCTAGTTTAACCGGAGAGTCACCTGCTTCAGATGATGGGAGAGGTTGAGAAGGAGAGTCCTTCATAGTAACATCAGCTGTGGGGGAACTGAACCCACACGGTTGACATCATACTGCATCACAAAGATTTATGGGTCCTGTAGATGGTCCACTTTGGGACCCATTGTCAATACCTGTTTTGGGCACGCTGATGGGAATGAGAGTCAATGAGAATCACAGGCAGACCGAAACTGGTTGAGACTTGTCCACAGACCATTAATCTCGCTGATGGAATATTGGAGCACATAGAAACATAGAGTAAGAGTAGACCATTCAGCCTATCAGAACTATACTGATATTCAATATGATCATGGCTGATCATCCAAAACAATCCCCTGTTCCTGCTTTCTCCTCATACCCTTTGATCTCCTTTAGCCCTAAGATCTATATCTAACTCCTCCTTGAAAACATTCAATGTTTTGGCCTCAACTGTTTTTTATGACAGAGAGAATTCCACAGGCTCACCACTCCCTGGCCGATGAAGTTCTCCTTTTCTCAGTTGTAAATGGCCTTCCAATGTATCCTTAGACTGTGTTGGAGAGATATGAGGCTAGTGTTTTATCAAGTAAAGGTCCAAAGGGAAATACTAGGTAAATGAGTCATACAGGGAAATGAATGTACAGATCAGGTCAGATTTTTGTTTTCAGATATACAAAATGAATTGGACTATAATGTCTTATTCTCCAGTTTCACTGTGTTTTCCTTCTGGATAGCAAGAAACAGGCAGAGACTTGACTTTCTGAACAACAAAAGCTACTGCACATGTATGGGGGTAAAGTGGGATTGCTGCTGGAAAATGCAAAATGCTTGGGACAAGAGCAACCAATTGATATTTCTGGGAGAATCTGAGAGCCCAAATCAAACATGCTACAGAAGCAAGCTTTGTACGATTTTGGGTTTGGCTGTATAGGGATAATGTCAGCCGGAAGGATAAAATGGCCCAAAATGGAACGCTGAGGCCTGGGCCTCATGATCATCTTTCAGAAAGTAGATAGTGATGGACAGGTGGAGCATGTGGTGTATGGCTTTAGATCAACACTCTTCGAAATGGAACAGATCCCGATGGCAAAGACCAGCTAGAAACCCATCATTGGCTTGGTTTGGAGGAAAGGAAATATAACAATTGTCTACAGGGCCAGGGCAAAGGCCTGTGATATCCAGGGCCAAGTAGGCCCAATTCACTGGTTTTAAGAAAACCGTACCAAGAAGAACTAAAACAGGAAGGGGTTTCATGTAAATTTGGCTCGCAACACGATTAAAGTCCAAATGTATTATATATACTCTTGCTCTATTCCAAAATGCACATCCTCTCTCCTCCTGGTTAGCTCACTCTGATGTTTGGTTCTGAGACCATCTCCAGAATAAAGTAAATCAGACTTTAATTGACTGTAATTCTACAGCAGCACACATTGATTCCTGTTCTCAACTGCCATTCACTTCTGAGGGTTTCTCAGCTACCACAACAGGACTTCATTAGCTCTTTCTCCCTGAGGTCCAACAGAAAAGTGCCAGCTTTCACTGCAGATAAGAATTTGTCTGATTTAATATGCCATTCAAATTCCAGGCTAGTGACATCGTTATAGCCATTCCCCAGATAAATCCATTTGGCTTGCTACTGTGGACAGAGTGGCACGGTGGCTCAGTGGTCAGCACTGCTGCCTCACAGCGTCAGGGATCTGGGTTCTATTCCACCCTCGGGTGACTGCCTGTGTGGAGTTTGCACATTCTCCCCGTGTCTGCGTGGGTTTCCTCTGGTTTCCTCCCACAGTCCAAAGATGTGCTGGGTAGGTGAATTGGCCATGCTAAATTGCATACAGTGTACAGGGATGTGCGGGCTAGGTGGGCTAGCCATGGGAAATACAGGGAAAGGGCAGGGGGCTGGGTTTTGATGGAATGCACTTCGGAGGGTTAGTGTGGACTCAATGGGCAGAATGGCCTGCTTCCACACTGTTGGTGTTCTCTGTCTTTTAAGGACAGCAACTGCCATCTCTACCCTACATGTGACTCTAGACCCACTACGATGTGGTTGATTCTTAACTGCCCTCTGGACATTTGGAGATGGACGATAAGCCCTGACCTAATGAACAATGCTGTATTCTTGCAAATAAAGAAAAGAAAGAGATTTTTTTTCTGCAACAAAGCGAATGCAATTGTGTAAGCGTGCTCTTCCCTCTTTATCTTTTTGCCAACTGCAGTGTGTAACATTATCAGACATCATACAAACTTCACAGTTCCAGGACTTGCATTCCCCACTCCAGGGAATCTCTAACTGGCATCCCGTTTCCTTTTTGAAAATTCAGAGTGAAATATCCTTTCAATCTAGCCCTCAGTAGAAAGGTGACTAAGGTCTAACTCAGTACTGGTCAGAGCTCTCAGTAGCTACCTGATTCAAATCACCACCTCTACACAGCTTCTCTCAAATCCTTCTGAATAAGGAATTGGTTCAGACAAACTCTGGACAAGTACTGAAATGTGATCAGGGTCTGCTATCATAATCTCTGGAAGTCAGTGCAATGCATTTCATGGTTGGTGATGAAGCAACAATTTTCGTTACACTTCTCCATCAAGCTGCCCAGGAAGATGCAGCGATCTCTGTGACAGAGATTTCCTTCTTCCCTGGCAACAGTTTGAATCTAGTCCCAAGTAAGGGGGATCTCTTGGCATTCAGCAGCAATGACATCACACAGCGTGAGCAACCAATCACAATGAAATATCCCTATGCACAGCAAAGCGCTGTTAAAAATATCACAGTAAATATTCTGGGGACATGGCTTGAAATCCCACTATGGCAGGCAGTGACAGTAGCCCACCATTAATGTGTGGGATGAAAAGTTAGCCTAATGAATGTGCTCCTGAGATGCTGCTTGGCCTGCTGTGTTCATCCAGCCTCACATTTTATTATCTTGGAATTCTCCAGCATCTGTAGTTCCCATTATCCCTAATGAATGAAGGGTTGTTGAGGGCATGTAGGAAGATAGCATCAAGGTTAAAATCAGATCAGCTATGATCTTATTGAATGGTAATGCTGAAGGGCCAGTTTGTAACAAGGACAAAGGCAAGTCATTGGGAAAAATATGGCAAGATTGGCAGTAATTTTATTCTTAATGGCAAGGACACAAACTGTGATTCTGAAATTGTTTTGAACAATAAGGCACAAATCTCATGAGTGAGCACCAAGAGGCCTATTTCCATGCGTTAGCATGCTGTAAGTACTTGCTTTTGCAATGTCAATACGCAGTTCCCATTCTTCTGTGTGCTGGGTGGAACCTAGATGGTGACAGTTGCCAGAATGGCATCTCCAGCTTGCCACTTGTTCCTCTGGGCATTCATCTTGGGCACCGGTCCTAACTGCTCGGGCTACAGTTCCCAAGCAGTGTCTGCAGGAAGTTGGCATCAGACCCATACCAGTCTCAATGCACACTTATTGCTGCCTCATTTATGACACAGGTTCTACGCTCAATGTTGCACTTTGGAGCAGTCCAACACCTTTCATTGTAATGCAGTGGCCAGGACACATTGTGTATAAGGCTCCTTACATTGGATGACACCTCTCACATCCTTCCAAACAGAGCATTAACCCAATTGTCCCTACGCTCTGTTCACAGTCACTTAACTAATTTGCTCACCACCTTGGTCATTTATCCTCAGAAACACAGGCTTCCACTTAACCAACAATCTTTTATGAGGAACTTTATCAGTTACCTTCTGGAGGTCCATTAATAGACAGTCCCCTGTCCACTTCTTCAGTCACCTCTTCAAAATATCTAGTCCAATTCACCAAGCATCTTACATTAACTCTGTTTCACTCTCCACAAATGATGTTGTGGATGTGCCGGTGTTAGCCTGGGGTCAATAAAGTCAAAAATAGCACAACACCAGGTTATCAGCCTGTGGGACTATAACTTGGCGTTGTGTGACTTCTGACTTTGTCCACAAATGATGCCAGATTGAGATTCTCTGCCGTTTTCTGATATTATTACAAATCAATAACTGCGCTTTCTCTAGCTCGCCATTCTCACGGCACAGGAACACACACAATTTTCCAATCTCCAGAACATTTCTGGATTGAGAGAACATTAGGTCTGCGGTGATCTCTTCTCCCCCAAGGATTGGTTGGGGTTAGAGTTAGGGATGACAACTATCATATCTTTGTGTTCTGTTGCTATTTCGTGGTTTAGTCTCTCTAGTTCTACAGTCTAATGGTAGAGTTTAATTTCCTGATTCAACAATAGTTTCCTTAAGATGTCTAGCAGACTGACCACTTGCATTATAATAAGTTTATTTGATAGCGGTTAATCATTATGTTCTTCCTTTCCTTACTTTTATTGCTAATTATTGCTTACTCCTAACATGCATAATTGGATGAAAAATGAACTGGAGTCTCTAAGGGATTGCTCAGGCGGGCTACTGTATAAATGCAGGGTCTTTCTTTATTTACATATTACTTCTGTCACAACAAGGAGAAAAAGCCACATTTTTGAAGCAACAGCTGTTTTCCATCATGTGTGTGGCTTTGGTCTGGAGCTTTGTTGTGACATTAATGGTGAAACTGCTCTCATTCACGGGCATTACTCCTCGAAAACTTACAGCACTTGGGAGCCTGTGTATGCCAACTCTGAAAGTCCTAAGTTGCTGCTAATGCTTCCAGAAAGGTGTCTAGAAAGTGAGCTGTTGACATCAACTAGAAAGTATAGAATTAGACTCAACAAACTGACAAGAACTTTCACCTTTGCATTCTCAGCCTTGTTACTAAAACCTTTGAAAAGTTTACGTCGTCCTTTTAAAATGGCTAAACTTTTGCGAATATGACTCAATACCCTCGCTACTTTTATATTAATTGAATGTCCAAATTCTCCATTATCAGAAATTCCAAACATTTAAAAATAATGTTTTTAAGTTCATTTATTTTCGATATGCCTTAATTCCATCTTGATGACCCAGCATTTATTTTACTAAATGTAAAATTAAAAGTGGAGGGTTCAGATGTTCTTACTTCCTTTTTTGAATATTTATTCAAGGATGTGCTCATCGCTGGCTGGGCTACCATTTATTGCCCATCCCTAATTGCCCTTGAATTGGCTGGCTGAGCAGTCCAATCAGCCCCTTGAAGAGTATCCCACCCAGACCCAGCCCTCTTCTTTATCCCTGTAACCGTGCATTTCCAATGGCTAATCCACCTAGCCTGCACATCCCTGAATACTATGGGTCATTTAGCATGGCTAATCCACCTTTACTTGCACATCTTTGGACTGTGGGAGGAGACCGCAGCACCCAGATAAAACAGGGAGAACATGCAAGCTCCACACGGACAGTAGTCTGCCTAGGTCCCTGGCTCTGTGAGGCAGCAGTGCCGCTGAGCCACCATGCCACTCAAATGGGCATCAGCTTTCCTTCCCAAAAGGACATTAGTGAACCAGTTGGGTTTTTATGACAGGGGATGGAATTTGACAAGAATGTCTCAAAGTGTTGGTTTCGCTTCATGTGTTTTCTCACACTGTACCCCATTGCTTGCCTCATCAGTGATTCATCACACTGCAATGATGCCACGTTCATAGTGTCTTCCACTCAGCATCGGCAAAAGGATTTGTCACTGCCAGGACTAACCACAATGCCCAGAGTCAGTTCCATAATTAATAAAAAAAACTCTGGGTGTACAAGGTCAAGTGCTGTCATCCTGGAGCTGCCCTTGCATGGCTCCAGTAAATCTTCACAGAGATACGCAAATAGAGACAAGACAGCTGCATGCTGTGTACACCAGGAGATCCTGGTGGATGAGATAGTGTAGATGAAAGCTGTCCTCTTCACTCAGGATCACCAGAAGAGAACTCACCACCAGACCCTGCCAGCCTGATAGGTTCTTGATTATCAAGGGGACCAACAGTTATGGGGTGAAAGCAGGAGAAGGGATTGAGGAACTTATCAGCCATGATTGAATGGCAGAGCAGTCTCAATGGGCCGAATGGCCTAATTTCTGCTCCTATGTTTATGGCCTTATGGCCTTATGGCCTGTTCTGGAGTTGCTGCCTGGGTCAGTGCTATTTCCACAGTCATGATCAACACTCAGCAGTACCACCAGAAAGTCAACGAACTGCTACACTCTGAAAGAGTCCCTGGCAAGCCTTCTCTCTGCTGGCCAGCACTCCCACTCTGATACTATAGCACCAGCAGCAAGCAACTCGCTCTGACAAGCTCACTACAGCATCTAAAACCTTCCCTCAGTCGCTCGCACCCTTCCCCAAATCGAACTCCCCTCCAACCCTACTAACCCTGCACAGTCTCTGTACTGTTTCTTGCACCATCTCTGTGTTGCCTCCTTCACAATTCATGTATTGCCCCCATGTAGGTTTCTATATTGCATCCTACAGGTATTATTGGGATTCGCACAGTTCCTGTCCTCAACAGAACTGCCCACAAGACTTCAACTTCTCCCTGCCTGAGGAAGAAGCCTTGGATCCCTCAGGAAAAGGAACGATCAAAGCTGCCTCCTTCCCCACCTATATATCCTCCCAACCCCACCTATATATCCTCCCAACCCCAACCTCACCACGAGCTCAGATACTAACACCGCAGTGGGTACCTAAGCCTGATTAGAGTCGGGAGCACATCGTGGTGAGCTCATCTCTACTGTGTGAGTAACATTGCAGGCCACTGACACTCTGAATGCTGCTGGAGACCAGGCACCTGCTCAGACCAGACACAGGAGGGCACGGTTTGCCATCTCTCCAGGTGCCCTGTCATCATGAGGAGATAAGGTGGTGCCAGTGGGCACCCAAGTGGCGGAAGAATCATGTACAGACAGCCTAGAAACCTGCTCTCAGGATATTGCTGAGGTGGCTGGGTCTTGCATCTCCATCTTGCCTGCCCGGACTCCCCAGGTTGAGGAGTGGGCATCTGCTCTGGGCAGGAACACTCAGTGTGCGTGAGCCTTTTGGACACAAAGAACCCTGGGGTTGCAGACCAGTGATCTAAGGCAAATAGCTCCACTATAGAGCGGGCTCTCTCTACACCACCTGTGGGCTCTGGAAATGCCCAGAGACATAATGGGGGGGAAAGGAAGAAGACAATCTTCTGAGGCTATAAAGATGGAACAGGAGATACCGCATTGTAAATCTGATCGCATGCTCGTCAATAAACGCTCACTTGTCATCACCAGCTGAGTGAGCAAACATCATTCAAGCTGCAGCTACGCAAATGAAGATACAGAGGCTTGCCATCTTTGGCCCCAGATGACATTCTAAACCTGTCTCAGTGCCAGCTATCCTGTGCATGGTGCCCATACCAGCATTAAACGGCATCAGGGTTGTCCCGATTAAACACCGTAAGCATTGCCGCCTGGCTTTGTGTCTGTACGAGTGAGAAACACTGTGCGCTTTTAAACCCTGACGAGGGGGAAAATAGGGAGGTAAGGCAGGAAGACTGTTAGCATCCAAGTAAGTGCAGAGTGAATTATTGCCAAGACAGCAAGTGAAGTACCCTGAGATGTATCCTGGTCTCGTCTACGTATGTGTGTAAGGTCCATTCTGGTCTGTCCTATACAGTGTTTCTTGCAGTTACTACATGGGAGGACAGATGGGCAGGAATCTCACCACCAGCATACACGAACACCAGCTTGCAGCAAAATGGCACGAACAACTCTCCATCGTATCTGTATGCTCTGATATAGACGTCAGTTTGACTGGGACAAACTTACAGCACTAGGACAAGCGAGATAAAGAGAAGTATGAAAATTCCTGGAGGCCTGGTTTTCAACCACCGATGCGATCAACAAACATGTTGAAATAGACCCCACCCACGTACCACTATGGTGCAAAACTGGAAACAAGACTGCCCACTGTGACAGACCAGTCCATATAAATTCAGAGTGGGACAGAACTACAGCGCTTCAATGAAGGCTACAAAGCACTGACAATGTCACCCAGAAAGGAGATGAAACGTCTGCATGAAAACCAGTCAATTTGGCGAACCAACCAACAACTCCACTCTGGTTTCCTCCTATAGTCCAAAGATGTGCAGTTTAAGGTGGATTGGCTATGCTAAATTGCCCTATAGAGTCCCTGGATGTGCAGGCTAGGTGGGTTAGCTGTGGAGAAATGCAGGGATGGGTTTTGGGCTTGGTGGGATGCTCTTTGGAGGGTCAGTGTGGACTTGATGGGCCAAATGGCCTGCTTCCACACCTTAATCTATGGCTCTATTCTTGAATTTTTTTTAAGGAACCGACTTTTGACACAGGGCAGCCCAGCAATGTATTTGCACAGAGCTAGATCCCAAAACAGCAAATCACTGAACACCCAGGGACTTGAAGGTCCTCCTGCCATTCATATCTCCCTGTTGAGCTTTTATGCCCACCTGGGAAAGCCAACAGGGGCTCATTTAATCTTTCATCCTGAAGGTGAAAGGTTAACCACCAGAGCGGGGCCCCCTCAGTACTGCACTGACATGGCAACTGGGATTACACACAGTTGTCCCACTCAGGGATGGGCATGTTGGTAACTGAGCCATGGCTCGATAATTAGATTGCTCATAAATAAAGCTGAATTCAGAATGCAGTCTCTCATGACATTTAGCAGCCCTCAGATCAGCTGAATTTCATTGGCCTTTAGTTAAATTTGAAAACTCATGGTAACTATGTTCATACATCTTAATCACCTCGTGCAGAAATACTGCAAATGTGGGATAAAATATTCCTTGCTTAATCAAAGAATGTGACTCGTGACACTGTTGATTCTGTTACATTTTAACTGGAGTTTACATTGGCTGTGGTGACATTTCGGTTTTTACTGGGTTGATTATTTTGGGCAATGTGGGAAACTGCTCACTGTTAATCTAAAAACAATAGTTTGATTAACAAAGTGCTAAAATACTCCAGGATTAATGCATCACAAATAGCACTGGAGATTTCTGGTCAGTAATATCTGAGATTAAGTTACCTCCCTTATGAGCAGACAGGCCACAGAGCATGAAGTGAGCATAGTTCTTGATTAATAAGCAGCTGTTTCAGCACAACACTGGGAAATCTGTTGGGATGCAGTTTATTAAACCATAAATTTTACAGCATCACTAGCTCTCCTGGGGATCTTGGCAGCTTCCATTCTGTGTGAGAATGCCAGACTATCGAATACCCTACAACAATTACCTTCAAAATAGTAAAAGTGCTGCTTTATATCAGGATCATAAATTCAAGGGCAAGACTCATGTGACGCCAATTCACTGAATTCAAAGGGGATAAAGTGAAGTTGTGTGTCTCACAGAAAGTGTGCTGTAGACCTTTAAGAGACAGACTCACGCTTTCATCATCATGTATTAACACATGACCTGAACATTCTCAGCCTCCAGGTTACTGGGGACACCGGAAGCATGACATGCAGATCAAAACACATTCCTATTTGTTATGGAATAGTTTAGCATTCGCCCAGATACTCAAGTGCCTATGACTGTAAGATATCTAGATACCAGATTAAATCTTTCAGCCCTACACTACTGATGCCTACTTCGTCTGTTACTGGAATAAACATAAATATTTTCTCTATAAGATAGCTTGCTGGAAGCTTAACCCGCATCACAGTAGCAGATCCTTAATTAAGGCATAATAAGCCTTCCTGCTTTGTAACTTTCAGATAGTTTCCCAAATTTCATTTTTCCTACAATTGTTTGATGATCAAAAGTAGAGCCTTTGAAACTCTGTAAGGCAGAAGCAGATCAATAAGTGGGTGAAAGCTTATCTGAGGTGAATGTAAATTTGAACTATTCGGGTCAGTCATGGTTTTATCGAATGGTGGACTGGGATTGATGGGCTGAGTGGCCTACTAGAACACCTAATTTTTATATTGATTCATGAAGCATGTTGGCCAATGGTTTCAGCTGAGGTGTCCATATCGCATCTTAAATGTCCGGAGGTCATTTCACAGGAAATAAAGGAAAGTGCCTGTCAAGGAGTGATGGGGAGAAGTTGAAACTGATCCTGCGTTGGTCTAATTCCAGTGCTGTCCCATATAACACAAAACAGTCCAGCACAGGAACGGGCCCTTTCGCCGATGGCTGTGCTGAACACGATGCCAGATTAACTAATCCCTTCTACCTGCCCTATGTCTATATCACTCCATTCCTTGCATATTCATGTGCTTATTTAAAAGCCCCTTAAATGACCCTATTGTGTCTGCTCCCACCACCTCAGGCAGCATGTTCCAGGGGCCTACTATGGTCTGTGTAAAAAACCTGCCCCTCACATCTCCTTTGAACTTTCTCTTTCTCAAATTAAATGCATGACCCCGGTGTTAGACATTTCAACTCTGCCCAATTTGAGACTAATAGGAAAGAGGTTTGAACAGATTGTAGGCTGACAAGTCTGATGCTACTGTTCATAGAGAGCAAAAAGGACCATCAAAAAGAAAATGTTTAAATCGATATATTCTAAACACTATATTCGCTGGACTCCAAGGATTGGGAAGTGATGGCTCATTGAGAACAAGAATGGCCCACTGTAAGTGCGTCATTAAAATCAGCCCTGCATCAAGATTTCCACTAAATTACCACTGCTATCCTTACAATCCTGTGTATGGATGTGGAATTGTAGACACTCTATTGAAGGCCTACTCAACATTAGGATATGGAACAGATTCACCAATGACAACGTCCTGGAATATGCTGATATCAACACTGAGGTGGCAATAATTAAAGCTGGACTCCGTTGGGCTTGCCGTGTTGTTAGGGTCTGAAACATTTAATTCTTGATGAATGTGCTTCATGGGGACCTGCTGAATGGTAGAATATAGCAGTGGGGGCAGCGAAGTGAGACTAGAATGTACCAACAACTCACTTGAACCAGTGCAAATGGATTGTTGATGCACAAGAAGTTATCTTGGCCCCAGCAACATGGTTAGTTAAAGTGATAGAAGAAGGGAAGGGGGTTTAAGTCATATATTACCAGTCTGGGGACCAGAGGTAAGGAAGGATTGTTAGTGCTAGAGCAATCAACAGGAGAACATGCTATCCCCACTGGGACAAATCCCAGCAGCATGGTTCTGCAGGGCTCCTTGTAGTCAATGTTTTACAAGTGCAATTCTCTGTACTGGGTCCACCCATGTTGATGTGACAGTCAAGAAAGCACAACAATTCCTCTACTTTGTCAGGAAGCTAAGGAAATTCAGCATCTCTGTAAAGACTCTTACCGATTTGTACAGATGCACTACAGAAGGTTCTTGCGAAGATTTGTAGCTCGGGTTGTGGGTGAAGTTGTTGACTTGCTCGCCGAGCTGCCTGGGTAACATCATCAGTGCTGCCTCCGATGAAGCGATATTGCTCTACTCCGCATGGTATTGATATGATCCGGCCTGTTGAAGTGTTTTGTGTCATTTCCAGTTAATTTTTGCAAGGGTGTGTATTTGATGTCTAATTCCACATGTTTATTGATTGCATTATGGGTGAAGAACCAGGCATCTATGCATTCCAGTGCACGTCTGCACTTGGCTTGAGCTAGGATGGTCACATTGTCCTGTTAAATTGATGGTCTTCATGTCTGAGTGCACTGAAGTGAACCAAAATTCATTGTGTCGTTTGCTGCTAGCTGGTATTCTGATGGCTAGTTTCCTTCCTGTCTGGCCAATGTAACGTTTTTGGCAGTCCCTGCATGGTATTTTGTACACTATGTTGGTCCTGCATGTCGTGGGTATGGGGCCTTTGGCCCTTGTAAGTGTTTGTTGTAGTGTGGCTATTAGTGCGTGTGCTAACCTGAGTTCCTAGGACGATTAGGAATCAGGATAGTGCACAAACCCACAACCAGAGAGGCAAGCCAGCCTGGGACTAACAGCTAAAAGAACGTGGCATCTCAAGTCAGTTTGCATTAATTGACCACATGATGCTTCCTTCTATTTTCCCCACACAGATGGTGCAATGTTACTCAAGTGGACATAATGGCTCAGGTACATGGTGGCAGCATGGGTTTCCAACGGCGTCTGCATCCAGCCAGTCTCATTCCAGCAGCGGTGGAGTCCAGTTTGGGCCGGTTGATTAGCTGGCAGCATTGGTGGCATCAGCATTGGCAAGGTCCAGTGTGGTCTCATAGTGAAGGATGGGGCGAATCTCATTTTAGTGGTGCAGAGAAGAGGACTCATGCCCAGCCAATAGGGCCCAGGGGCCATGATGGAGCACTTCACAAGGGTTGAAAAGTTGAAGATGGCACTGCATGGAGCCGGAGGAACGCAGCACATCAGGCAGCAGCCCCTTCCTGACCAGAAACGTCAGCTTTCCTGCTCCTCTGATGCTGCCTGGCCTGCTGTGCTCTTCCAACTTGACACTGTGTTACCTCTGAGGCCAGCATCAGCAGCTGTTACTGCCTCTTGTAAAGTTGAACAGCTTTTCTTTATTTTTCTGCCTTTATATTCTATATTTTAGATTATTTTTCTGAGTTTTAAGATGGTGACGGACAGTAGCAGCACTGTATCACAATTTTAACCTCACTGCGAAGCCTCTTCCAGGGATGCCTAACCTGAAGAAGTTACCCTCCGGGCCAACCTCAGGGAATCTCTCTCCCACTGCAACTCTCTTGTACCTCTCCATCTATCTTCTCCTCTATCCATCTTCGGTCCGCATCCCCCTCTCTCCCTATTTATTTCAGAACCCTCTCCCCATCCCCCTTTTCTGATGAAGGGTCTAGACCTGAAACGTAAGCTTTTGTGCTCCTGAGATGCTGCTTGGCCTGTTGTGTTCATCCAGCTCCACACTTTGTTATCTTAGTAGCAGCACTGTACTATACTTTTCACTGTATTTTGCAACAAAATACATGTGACAATAAATAAATTAACTAAATAAATAAATCATTGCGACACACTGGAGGATTGACCATGGCTGCTCACGCTTGCATGGAGTAAGAATGATTTCTCAACACCTTGCTTTGCTGAGTTTCAAGATCACAGCTGATCAATTTGGAGTGACCATTGTATTTGAACTTCTGCAAATAGGTAAACATATCAATAAGGAACAGAGGCAGGCTATTCAGCCCCTCAAACCTGCTCTGGTATTTAATATGATCACAGCTGACCAGATTGCAACCAGAAATCCTGCCTCGCCTCCATGACCTTTCACCCCCCAACTATGTTTACCAAGAATATATCCACCTCTTCCTCATTTAAAGACTCTGCTTCTAACACCTCTTCAGGAATAGAGTTCCAAAAAGTCCTAACCATTTGTGGGGAAAAGAAAGAAGCATTGTCACACCCTGTTTTAACAGAGCAACGCATTAATTATAAAAAGGACCCTGGTCCTCCATTCTCCCACAAGAGGAAACATTCCCTCCATATCCACCTTGCTGAGAACAGCACCCCGTCCCCAAATCATTTATGATCCATTGACGAGCATCTTACTTTTCTAAACTGTAACAGATGCAAGCCTAGACTGTCCAACCTCGCCTCATACGACAACGCACCCACTTCCAGATTAGCTTTCTATGAACTGCTTCCAATGTACTTGTATCTTTCCTTAATCACCCAGGCATTTTCCTTCATTCATCAGCGGTCCCTTGCAGATGAGGGTGACTCTCTTCCACTCTCAGGCTGAGTCTGTAGGTGGCTTCACAGACCAATACAGCTACCGCAGGCTCTGTTACACTTCGGGCAGAAGGTGGTCATGCAAAGATGCGGGTGGGACATTGGTGGGGCCGTGCACTCCTTTTGCTGTTTTCGCCCGCTTTGTATTTTCCCAACGGAGAGTTTCTAGGTGCTCGATGCTTTCCCGGATGATCCTCCTCCTCTCTGTACGGCCTTGGGCCAGTGATTCCCAGGCGTCTTTGGGAGTGTCACACTTCATCAGCGAGGCCTTGTGGATATCACTGAAACTTCCTCTGTCCACCTGGGGCTCACCTGCTGTGTCAGAGCTGGGAGAAGAGCACCTGCTTGGGGAGAATCGTGTTGGCCATGTGGACAATGTGCCCAGCCCATTGTAACCAATCAAGATTGGTCAATGTCTTGACGCTGGTGATGGTCAAGGACACTGGCGTTGGTGTATTTTTCTTCCCAGTGGATTTGCAGGATCTTGCGCAGACAGTGTTGGTGGTACAGCTCCAGAGTCTTGCGGTGTTTGCTGTAGACAGCCCATGTCTCAGATCCATATTGGAGTTGGGGGGTGGGGGGAACCACCACGAGCTTGGTGTCAGATCTGATGTTACTGTCTTTGAACCCCCTTTTCCTCAGGTGGCTGAAGGCTGCATTACTACACTGGAGGAAGTGCTGAATCTCTTCATCAACAGCTGCTATGGCCAACAGTACACTCAGAAAGGATTAGACGTGATTAACGTTCTCTAAGTGCTCCCCATGGATCTTGGTGATTGGTGCAATGGGAATGATAAATTCCCTTAGTGGTTTGTCATTTTAAAATGTTTTTCAAGTCGAGTCCTCCATCTGAACATGTACATTTAAATGACTTTCCAGGGACATGAGTTGGCTGCTGTAGGTTTCTGTGCAAAATTCAGTTATCATCTTACCTCTCATGGACATCATTTTGGGTCATCCTCTAATTTTTTTTAAAGTAAAACATATATCGTCTTCATATGTACACAGATATAAGAAGTAAGTGTCATAATAGAGAGTGAGATGATCTGGCATTCACACACACATTCTCAATACATGTTGTCGTACAGCTCCATAGTGACAGCAATAATTTGCGACACCTATTCTATCTGACTGAAAGAAGATATTGACGATGGGAAACAGGCAAATAAAGAGCTGACAAACAGGGAAAGAGAATGAGGAACAACAGGAAAGAGGAGAGAAAGTGGAGCCAGGAGGAGATTGAGAAAGATGGATAGAGAAAGAAGAAGGAGAGGAAGATTAAGGAGAGAAAGAGCGTGAAAGAGAGACTCTACTGAATATTTATCAGAGCGCGATGTTGAAGAATGATTATCGTGTTCGGTGTAGTTCAGAGTTAATAGAGTAGATTTCCATTGTGAAGATCTGAATGACAGGCTGAGCCATGGGTCCACCGGAGAACACGGTGAGGTAGACATTGGGAATGGTGCTGTGAGAGGCATGCAAGCTGCTTTGCCCATTCACAGCCCATGAGTCAAGGTGAAGATTTACCCAAGAGCTACTCAATGGAAGTTCCTAAGTCATCAAATGCTGGACACTTTAGTGCTGAACACAAAAAAGAGCCTAAATGATGTGAAAATAGAGATTATGGCCATCAGTTTCTAAAGTTATGTGAAAATGAACATGTCACAACACTGATAATAACAAGCATTTAGATTCTTTTTAATCAGCCACACCTCTGGAGTAGGTAGGATTTGAACCCAGGTTTCCTTAATCAGAGGCAGGGGCACTACCACTGCATCACAAAGGCTTTTAAATGGACCTGCAAACTATTTATTCAGTCCACAAGTCCACAAGTCACTAAATGTTTGACAATCTGAGATTTTCCCAATCAGCCGATTTAGAGACAGAGCCATTGAGTCATATAGCCCAGAAACAGACCTTTTGGGCCAACTCACCTGATGTCCTAAATTAATCTAGTTTCTTTTGGCCCATATCCCTCCTATTCATGTAGCCATCTAGATGCCTTTTAATTCTACCAGCCTCCACCACTTCCTCTGGCAGCTCGTTCCAAACATGCACCACCCTCAGTGAGAAAATGTTGCCTCTTAGACCGCTTTTAAACCTTTCCCCTCTCACCTTAAGCCGATGCCCACTAGTTTTGGGCTTCCCTACACTGGGGAAAAGACCTTGCTGTTATGATACATCTCTGAGCACATGGGACTTGAATCTGGTGATTCTGATTATAGTCACTGTTTTTTAAAAATATATCCAGAAGTATTCTGGCATGGAACTGAATGGTCTTTTGCCCCCATCACCAAATCACCTGTGATGCTTTTATTCATCTATTAATCCCCACCAGTAATTCACTAGTGTTCTCGATTGAATAATTTACATGCAAGGCTCATTAAAGGCAAAACAAACCATCAAAATTGAGGGGGAGGTTGGGAGACAAGGAGGGGAATGTTTACTTTATTTCTCTATATCCTGAAGTGCTCTTACACACAGCTGAATGTTTTCTTCCCCAGCCACCATATCACCGTGATTTTTTTCTTCACTGCTCATTGCCACCAGTAAATTACCTCTGCAGCCAATTAGATATTTACATAAAAAGCTCATTATGGATAATGAAAACCGTCAAAAGTGAGGGAAAGGTAAGCAGAGAGGGAGAAGCTACAGTTTAATTTCAGCACAGAAATAATAAACAGCCGAGCAGCTGTGCAAATGTTATCTTCACTTTAATAACCAGAATTCTCGGGATCGTATGAAAGGGACAGTGTCACTAAACACTCAATTATGGGATATTTAAGGGAGTCAGTTACATTGTGGTAATGTCCCTGGATGCTAATGCTTAGGGGCATCGATTAAATCCCTTCACGATACCAGAAACTAAAAGCCAGACTCTGTTATGGTGAACATGACAATATCAATGATGGTTGTAAAAACATATCTCATTCACTAATGTCTTTCAGGGTGAAAAAGCTCCCCAGAGGTGGTATCCAGTCACCAAGTCACCGGATTTATTTACACATGCAGAGCCTTGACACTAAACCAGCTCTCAGAGTGAACAGGCCCCCTGACACTCCTGTCAGCCTGGGCTCCCTGATTGAACCAGGTTAACAGCCTCCAGTCGGGGGACTCATACTCTGACTGACCTTGTTCCAGTCACTACACAGGGGATTAAGCCTGTCGTCCTTACTCGGTCTGGCCTGCATGTGACTGACTCTAACGTGATGTCTGAAATGATCGAACAAGCCATTCAGTTCAAGACTAAGAAATGCAGGCCTTGCCAATGAAAGCAACGTCAAAAGTAGCAAATAGTTTTGAGGAATAAATACATCTTTGTTTATTTAAGAGCTTAGACTAGGAAAAAATGTTTTAACTGGTCGTAGACTTCAATGGAGAGGTTTCAGTTTAAGATTAATGACAGAATGTTACAAACAAGTCGGTCAGATATATATAAACCACAGGCAGTTTTTAGACTGTTGCACGAGTTAAACCCAAACTAGAGATGAAAACTAGTTACAAAATGCAGTAATACTTGTAAATGAAGGTTTTTGTCAATTGGAGCTTCATTTTGAAGTGTACAAGTCAGACAGTGTGTGATTTTCCTTCAGGAAAGTCAAGCCTAAGATTTGGGACAGAATTAGAGAAGGGTCAAAGTAAAAGAATATGAAGTAAGTCAGGACAGGAGGATAAAAATGCTGAAGGATCTTGCTCTGGTACTGATCTGTGGGACAGCCCAGTTACACGTGATGATGATGTACAAGGCCTAAAACTCAAACCTAGGCCGAGCAGCGCTCCAAGGATTGGGACACAACACACAAGCAACTAGATAATATGGGACATAAGCAGAAGTTGCTGGAAAAGCTCAGCAGGTCTGGCAGCATCTGTGAAGGTAAAAAAAAAACTGGAGTTAACGTTTCAGGTCCCGGTGACCCTTCCTTCTGAACTGGAGAACATCAGGACAGCAACTCCTGCTCCAAGGAAGGGTCACAGGATCCAAAATGTTAACTCTGTTTCTTTTCTTCACAGATGCTGCCCGACCTGCTGAATTTTTGCAGCAAATTTGTTTTTATTCCTGATTTACACCATCCGCAGTTCTTTCGGTTTTAATGTAGGTAATATGGGAGTCATTTATTCATTTTTCAATTACTCATAGGATGTTAGTATGTGCAGTAAAGCCAACATTTATTGCCTATCACTATCACACCTGGGTTGGTGGCAATGTGCCATTCTGATGTGGATGAATGATTGGATTGGAAAGCAGGTTTAGAAGAAGATCAAAGTTAACTATGTTGCTGTTGGACTGGAGTCACATGTAAAAAGGAGAGGAGTAGGAGAGGGGGAACTTACAGAGTTGCTTAGTGGGCAGCTGGTATGGACTAGATGGGCTGAATAGCTTCCTTCTGTGCTGTAAAAGACTTGATATATCTATGACCTAGGTAAGAGAGATAGGTTTCCATTAGCAAAGGGCATTCACAAACTGCTTGCTCTCTTGCCAGAGCTCGGTAGCTTCGCTGTCATTTCTATGTCAGGTTTTCATTATCAGACATTTCAAACTGAATTCAAGCTCTCAAACTGCTATCACAGGATGATGTTATGTTCACTGGATTACTGAATCTATAGTTATATAACCCATACCTTAATTAGCCAAATATTAGTGCTGATAAATAGTGTCCGATGTATCTCATATCACAATATATGTCATATTCCCAACAATTAGAATGCTTTGATAAGACAGCACAGTTGTAATTTGGGACGTGACAGTTTGAAGGCCTTATTCATTTTTTGAAATGCCTTTTTGGATAGGAACTCTCCCTGAGAAAGGTTTGGTTTCATTTGCAACTTTTAGCTTTGTGCATTCATTTCCTGAATAATTTAATCATCAAATAGGATAATGGCTCAGCACTAATGAATGGACATACGTTGTGACAGTTACTGAGCTCGGAGGTCTGGTGTGTGAGCATTCGGTGACTGTGGTAGCCTAGGCAGAAATGAATAATGATAAATCAGGAACTGTAGGAACTTCCTACCAATCAGTAGCTTGTGGAAAACCATTGAGAATCCCACATGTAAATCAAGGCAAGTTCCTGTTGTACTGTCGGCCTGCTGAACTGTGTGCCAACGAGCAGTAAGCTCCATGATATGCTAACCTGCCCATTTGTAGATACTATTCTGACATATGCTGGGTTAGTCAAAAGGAAATGAAGAAAAATCATATCGAGTCTGCTCTTGAAAAGTTAGTGGTTAGATGATGATCTAAAGATCAGGAAGGTCACTGGTTTTATTGTTTTTCTAACTGATTGAATGTGTATGCGTTTGAATGAAATATCTCAGTATCATAGGGTTATACAGCATGGAAACAGACCGTTCAGTCCAATTCGCCTATGCTGAATAGATATCCTCAATTAATCTAGTGCCATTTGCCAGCGTTTGGCCCATGTCCCTCTAACCCCTTCAAATTCACACACCCATCCAGGTGCCTTTTAAATATTGTGATTTTACCAGCCTCCTCTGGCAGCTCATTCCATACACGCCACATCAGTGACAATAGAACTGTGATAATGGGAACTGCAGATGCTGGAGAATCCAAGATAATAAAATGTGAGGCTGGATGAACACAGCAGGCCCAGCAGCATCTCAGGAGCACAAAAGCTGACGTTTCGGGCCTAGACCCTTCATCAGACCCTTCTCTGATGAAGGGTCTAGACCCGAAACGTCAGCTTTTGTGCTCCTGAGATGCTGCTGGGCCTGCTGTGTTCTTCCACCCTCACATTTTATTATCTTAGTAACAATAGAACTGTCCGGTTGAAATTCTGTTTAAAACAGGCCCAGGAATCACATGTGATAATGCGGACTAGTTACAAACTAAACAGAGTGTGCTTGATCATAGTATCGTGCTTTGTAACTTTCATACCGTGATTTAGTTGACATTGAGTTGGGAAAAGCATGTGCAAGCAAAGGTTGAGTTCAAGTTTCATTATAACAAAGAGATAAGAACATAAGAACTAGGAGCAGGAGTGGGCCATTCAGCCCCTCAAGCCTGCCCTGCCATTTAATAAGATCACGGCTGATCTTTACTGTTCAAAAATTTATCTCGCCTTGCGTTAAAACCATTCAGCGAGGTAGCTTCAACCGCTTCACTGGGCAGGGAATTCCACAGGTTCACAACCCTTTGGGTGAAGAAGTTCCTCCTGACCTCAGTCCTGCATCTGCTTCTTTATTTTGAGGCAATGCCCTCTAGTCCTAGTTTCACTGGCTTTATCTATTCCCTTCATAATCTTGTATGTTTCTATACAGATTGCCCCTCATTCTTCTGAATTCCAAGGAATATAATCCCAGACTACCCTCAAAATCCAACCCTCTCAACTCTGGAATCAACAATAAGTCCTCTTCAAAGGGAAGGCCTAATGAGTAATTTTTTCCCTTATTTATTTACAGGATGAGGGTGTTGCCGGCCAGGCAGCATTTATTGCCCATCCATAATTGCCCAGAGGGCAGTTAGAATCAACCACTTTGCTGAGAGTCTGGAGTCACTTGTAGGGCAGACCAGGTACGGATGGTAGTATACTTCCTCAAAAGGACATTAATGAACCAGATAGGTTTTTCCCAACAATTGACAATGGGTTCACGGTCATCATCAAATCCTTAATTCCAGATGCTTACTGAATTCAAATTCTACCAGCTGCCATAGTGGGATTTGAACCTGGGTCCCCAGAACATGATCTGGGTCACTGGATTAACAGTCCAGCGATAACACTACTAGGCCATTACCCGTCCAAGCCTGCTGTGGAGAACCTGATACATTTGTGGGTTTGCCAGTAGTCACACCAATCAAAACACTGGAGACTGGACAGAATCAGGGTTTGAAGACACACCTCGTCTGTAGGTGAAAAGCATATAGTGAAAGCTTACCTCATAGAGATAGTCAGCAGCTCAGGAGATTGTCTAGTCCACAGCTGGTGGGTGAGACAGAGCGGGCTAGTCACTAGCTCCAATCTGATCCTTTGGTAAGTCGACGTGAACTGGTCACCTGTGATTGTAAGGAATGCATGGGAAAAGTTATTGCAGTATTTTGTAGTGTAGTTTGCTTTAATAAAGAATATTGGATTTATCCTGCTGTTGGAGCTATGATAGGTTGTTTGTATCCAGAGTACTGATATCCTGTAAAGTTCTCCTTACTAATATCTGGCAGCAAGAGATATAATTTAGGAGAGCTGTCTACCAGACTAGTCATGCTACAGCCTGACATTGTCATACTCACAGGACCATACCCCAGAGACAATGTCTCAGACACCACCATCACCATGCCTCCACATGTCCTATCCAACCCACAGGACATACTGAGCAGAGGTGGTGGCACTATAGTCAAATACAGTCGATGGAGTTGTCTTGGGAGTCCTCAACATTGACTCTGGATCCCATGAAGTCCCATGGCTTCAGGTTAAACATGGGCAAGGAAACTCCTGCTACATACCACATATCGTCCTCCCTCAGCTGATGAATCAGTACTCCTCCATGTTGAACAACACTTTGAAGAAGCACTGAGGGTGAAAAGGGTGCAATATATACTCTGGGTGGGGGATTTCAATGCCCACCACAAAGAGTGGCTCAGCATCAGTACTACTGATCGAGCTGGTCCGGTCCTCAGGGCACAGCTGCTAGACTGGGTCTGCAGCAGGAGGGAAGGGTTCTAATAAGAGGGAAAAATATACTTGACTTCAACGTTACCAATCTGCCAGCTGCAGATATACTTGTCCATGACAGATTCGGTAAGAGTGATCATCTTTGTGATGTAGGGAGTGCTGCCTGGTTCACGGTTTACCAGCTCCCTGGTTCTGACACTGAGCTTATGTATGGAATATGGTGTGGTGGGAAAAACACTGGAGGCAGATGTTTCAGAGGCAATGAAAACTCTGATTTTATGAAACAAACAAGCAGAATTAATATATTTCCAAAACAAGAAAATGAATATCAAATTAGAACCCACCTGTCTCTGACTGAGACCTTGTCTCCCAGTTACATTAACCCCCAGGATATTAATACAGCAGATACAATAGACACAGTGGGTGACTTGTATGAATAGGGAAGAGGGAGAGTTACCTGCTGACCCCAAGTTCTAACCCACTTCCCTTCCTCAGAGGTGCCCTGCACAATGACCCCAACACCCCATTCCCTGTCTATGACCAGCCAAGCTGGGTTCGAGGTCTCAGAGACCTTAGGCTCATCCCTGGTGTGAAAATCACAATATCGATTGGCTCTGTCCGTAGTCGCTTGTTGCAGCTGGGACTCTGCGAAGGGCTGCAGGTACCGATGATAATCAGTCAGCCAATGTCTGTCGATGCGGTCGGATGCGTGGGACCGGCCTGGTGAGTACCCTGGCTTTTCTCCTGGTCGTTTTGCGAGCGGGTTGTTGTTGCGTCTGGTAGAGAATGTTGCTGGTTGGTGTGTCTTGGGATATCTTCTGTCGCCTCCGGATGTCGATTAGAGGGTCACAGTTAGCTTTCAGTAGTTGGTCTCGCTGTGCTGGTTTCATAGTGCAGTGCAGGATTCTCGCTCTCTTTCGTTCGATTCCCTTGCCTTTTCTTTCTTCTCTTTCCTTTTCCTTCGCTTTTTGCTTCAATTCCCACTGCCGTGCTAGGCTCAGGGGCTCTATTATACCCCACTGCAGGCCACTTATCTCCAGCCAAATCCGTGAGCTAGAAAGACAAGGGAAGCAGACACATAGGGACGCCACTACCTCCAAGCTCCCCCGCCCAAACCATACACCATCCTGACTTGAAAATATATTGTTGTCCATTCAGCGTCACTGGGTCAAAAACCTTGGATTCCCTTCCTAACAGCATTGTGGGTCAACTCAGGGCACATGGAGCGCAGCGGTTCAAACAGGCAGCTCACCACCACCTTTTCAAGGGCAACTTGGAACAGGCAATAAATGCAGGTTCTGGCAGTGAACCAACATCCCAAATAAATAAAAAGAAAGTAAACCCGATGGATGAAGGAAAATGGAAATGAAAGTGAATGTAAGCAGATTTAATTATTGATTTTCAATTTGTTCAAAGGATATGGCAATTGTAGACTGAGCCAGCATTTTGTTGCCATCCCTAAGTGTCCTGGTGAGTTGAACTCTTGAACTGAATCAGTCCTTAGTGTACGAGGCCTGCCACACTGCTGGGAGTTCCAGAATTTTAATTCAGTGACTATGAAGGAACAGCGATCTAGGTCCAAGTTAATTTTAGCATATCAAAATACCTTATGGATCAAAAATTTAATAAAAATGCCCCATTTTAGTGGCGTGCAGCTCATAGAACACTACACCATGGTGGAAAGAAACCTTATGAAACTAACTAACGAAACTAACTGATGGAGATGGTCCAGTGCTGCTGAACACCCAGTGATGGTCTTAAATGTATCAGTGAATATTATGTGCTCAGTGTCAGCTAGGTACAGACAAGATCATGGTGACACAGGGCTGAGCACTGCAGCCTCACAGGGCTGGGGACCTGGGTTCGATCCCAGCCTTGGGCATCTGTCTGGGTGGAGTTTGCACATTCTCCCAGTGTCAGTATGGGTTTCCTCTGGGTAACCTGGTTTTCTCCCACAGTCCAAAGATATGCAGGTTAGGTGGATTGGTCATGCCTGTCGTGTTCAGGTGAATTAGGTGGCTTATAGTGGGATGGGTCTGGGTGGGATGCTCTGAGTGCCGGTGTGTACTTGTAGGGCTGAAGGGCTTGTTTCCAAACTGTAGGGGTTTTATGAAGACGGTGGAAGAGAGCCAGTGCTACCACTCTCTTGGGACTCAGTTTCTAAAATTGGATTCTGACCTTACTGCTCTTGTTAAGCAGTTTACCTGAAGCCTAGTGTGTACAGGTGGTGATCTTTGTGGATGTCTAATGTGGCTTCAGTACATTTGTCCAAAGGGCCTGATCCACTTCAAGCTGGAGAGACCCCACATTCCCAATACTGAATTTATCACTCTGACAGAATGAGGGCTCCTATTCTGATGCAATTTTGGTGACACCACGTCCAAAGTGACATTATGAGGTGAAGGCATGTCCCTTGACGTTAACGACAGGTAAGTTCTGATTAATTTTAGTCAGTTTTCACAACTGGGAGACTCTCGCCAATGATACAGGGAAATGGCACAATTTCCCTGTGGACTGGCATGTGTCCCCATGATAGCCATTGGCTACTAGGCTTTGGCAATGGATGTCAACACTGGTAATAACAACAATGTACGTGTCACCAGAAAACCACCTCATCACTGGCAGTATCGGTCTCTCCCAGATTAGTCACTTAACCATTGACAAAAGTGCGCCATGGGAAGTTTGACGTATTGCCGACAGATCTGATGCAAGTTCATCACCTTGTGTAAATGGAAACTTGCTTTGCTAATGATGATGAATTTTAAAACTGTTCTAAAATGGGAAAAGTATTTAGAAATTGACGCATTTTAAAATTCTATAAACCTTAAATACTGAGGCAGACAGAGACAAAGGGAGAAGGGGAAAGAGACAGAGAGAGAGAGGAGGCATGACAATGTTCTGGGACTCTCCTCTCCTCTCTGGCTTTGCCTACAAATGCTGTGTGCTGGCATCAGTCTGACATGTAGCAACAACACTCAGTAACTCTCCTCCTAACCCAACCAACTCATTGGATACCCCAGTTTGCTGGCATCTCTTCTACCCAACCCCCATGACACCCCACACCTCTTGCAGTGCCTCACCCCCACATTCTGGCTCTTCAGTCCCTCCAAAGTTAAGAACAGCACCTGATCGGCAGCAAGAAAAAAAACCAGAATGACCCAGCCTTCAAGATCAAAGACATTTCAACTCCTCCTGGATCCCCTGAGGGAGATCACAAGTTCAGAGTTTCAGTGCAGCTCAGAACCCTGGGGATTGTATAGCTTTTACGGTCGTCACCAATGGGTGAAACTAATCATAGCCATAGCATTATACAGCACAGACACAGACCCTTCAGTACAACTGGTACGTGTCGACCAAGTTTCCCAAATTAAACTAGTTCCACTTGCCTGCATTTGGCCCATATCCCTCTAAACCTTCCTTATCCATGTACCCTATCCAAATGCCTTTTAAATGTTGTAACTGTATCTGCATCTACCATTTTCTCTGGCAACACTTTCCGCACACAAACCACTCAATGTGTAAAACGTTGCCCCTCATGTCTATTTTTTTAACCTTTCTCCTCTCACCATAAAAGTATATCCCCAAGCCTTGAAATCCCCTACCCTAGAGAAACTGGTATTTACCTTAACTATGCTCCTCACAAACCTCGATTAGGTCACTGCTCAACCTTTTACAGTCCAGTGAAAAAAACACCCAGCCTCTCCTGAAAGCTCAACATTCACCACTATCTGGTCTGAAACATACATGGGATGAATTTATTCAAGACTGAGTTTCACTGTGATGCCTCCTGTGGTTAAAGAGTAGTCATGGGCCAAGCTCATACTGAGGAAGAGAAAAGAAACAACTTGCACTTATATAGAACCTTACACATCCCGAAGGGTTTCACACCGACTGAAGCATTTTGAGGTTGAGAAGCAATGGAACCAATCTGAACACACAAAACTCCCCCAAACAGCTGTCTACTAATGCCGGACTTTGTAAATAACACCTCTGCTCTTGTTTGATACAGTACTGTGTGTTCTCCCACACTCACTTGAGAGAGTGGCATGGACTTTGCAGAACATCTTGTCAGGAAGATCGTACACCCAACAGCGCAGCACTCCTTGTGTACAGCGCTGAAGCTTCAAGAGTGAGATTTGAAACTATGACCTGCTGATTCAAAGATGGTAATGTGAGCAGTGAGCCAAAGCTGATACAACAGTGTGTTTCTCTGCAGTCAGCAGTAAGTTCAAGTTCTTGAATCATTAAATCTGTAGAAAATCCATAGTATCTGTTCATTATCGTACCTCAAAATATTAAAAATGATTTTGCTTATTTGTTTGGGGAGTTTAATTATGAAGGGACTATTGATAATGATTTAGGTTATCATAAATAACAATCTGGTTATAAAGTGTTGATCTGAAATTGAAATGCAATATCACAGTGCCAACTTCCCAGTGCTCTTTAAACCACTAGCGAGGAAATGTTAGTGAACTGCGCTAGTAATCCAGAGACTCGACTTATCCTGCTGTGGGCTGGATTAACTCAAGATCATATTTGCTTTTCTGAAGGTCGCTTTTGTCTGGCTTAGCAGTTTAATAGGCACAGATAAATTAGCACTGTGGTATTGCAATGCAACTACAGATCAGCACTTTATAACCACTTTGTTATTTATGACTCCAAAGCTAAATGATTTTCAACATTCCCTTCATAATTAAACTCCCTAAACCAATACGCAAAATCATTTTTTAATAATTTTGCATTTGGTTATGAAACAAAATCATAGCAAGATCATATTCTCCAGTTGAGTTTCTGCCCTATTTGCAACTTCTAATATACTTGCCATAGGGACAACAAATAATTCATGGGTCTTTTTTTCTGTTATCTACGTCCCCTTCAGCAATCAATATTCTCTCTAACTGTCATTTGTTCCACTCTGCTATGATACCCACTCACTCTTTAATTTGATCTCCAGCTGTTTTTCATTGATACATGTGCACAAGACAGTTCCAAATGTAGTTACAACAAGGATACTGGATGAAGCAGGGAAGTTTATTGCAAGCTAGAAAGAGCCCAGCTCCTCTTCTTTCGATGGCTCTCACTGTGTCACCTCTGCAAATCAGGCAAACTTTCTGGCCTTCCAAATTGTGCAATCAAAAAGGATTTAAGTGGGCCACACAGCAATGATTCCATCCAGCCACGATAATTAAAAGGCACCAGGCATGTGATTAGCTCAGCGGCTGTACAATCTGTTGAGAATGATTCTGTCAAACATGTGTAATGTCTACAGCTAAATTAAATGGATTCACTCAATTTCCAGTCTGCAGCTTTAAAATGAGACAGGAGAAAATAATAATCTGAATTGGTAAAGTGCGTTAGCTCCTGTAACTCCATTATTTAAGAAATGTGAGAAAGAGAGAGAAGGCAGGAATTGATAAACCAGTTAGTAGAACATCTGTCGGAAGGTAGTTATCTGAATCTATAATTAATACAGTTAGCGAGTACTTTGAGCCAATTAGAAAGGTCCAAACTGAAAAATGAAAGAGCTGCGGATGCTGTAAATCAGGAACAAAAACAAAGTTGCTGGAAAAGCTCAGAAGGTCTGGCAGCATCTGTGAAGGTAAAAACAGAGTCAATGTTTCAGGTCCAGTGGCCCTTCCTGTGAAATGAATTTGGAAAGGAGAGGTTATGCCTGATTGTTTTATTTTGAAGTAATTAAAGTAATAGACAAGTGGATATGGTTTATCTAGAAAGCCAGAAGGCATTCAGTAAGATTCCAGAGGGAGCTGTTAACTAATACTACATCCTATTAAATTCAGACATGTTATTAACATGTTATTAGATAGGGGATCGGTTAGGCCATAGATGACAGAGAGAAGGGATAATAGGAAAAACTAGGAATGACAGTACATAACAGACTGGACAGTATAAATTCCAAGTGGATTAGAATAACATCGCTTCATCAGCGGACAATGTCACTAAGCATGGTGACAAAACGTCTGAACGAGAACAAGCCAGCTCGGCGAGCAAAGCAACAACCTCAGGGATAATGGATGCCTACTTATGTGATGAGGAACTTGAAGGAATTGGAAGGATAGATATTATCTCATAAGACTCTGTTGCAGATGCTTTTTAAGGATGGGCAACTGAATCAGAGAACCTCAGTGTGTTGATGATTCTGCATTCTTGCCCAGAGGGAATAGCAATTCCAAAACCTCATGGATCCTCATTCCCATTCCCATCATGTTTTCCCTCAGCATCAGTCTCCAAAAGGTGTGGTGTTTCCACTTGGGATTGGATTCAACAGACCATTTTATGGATAAGTGGCGCTAAGTCAGGGTTCTTTGAGCTAGTTTGCTGCCACCAGTCCTCCTTTGTCTTGAGCCTTTTTCTCCCCCTTTATTCTTTTATGAAATTTGAGTAAGGCCAGCATTTGTTGCCTATCCCTAACTGGCTTTGAACTGATTGGCTTGCTCAGCCATCTCAGAGGCTGTTTACATGCCATGGGCTTGGAGTCACATATAAGCCAAATTAAGTAAGTGTGGCAGATTTCCTTTCCTAAAACACATTAATGAGCCAGATGGGTATTTATAATTTATAGTTGTCCTGGTCACTGTTACAAAGACTAGCTTTCATCAGATTTGAATTCCATCAGTTGCCTTGGTGGTGTTTGAACCCAGATCTCCAGAGGATTGCCTCAGCCTCTGGATTTCTAATCCTTAACACTACCATTTCCTCACTAGTGATTCAATGGACCCAGATATGTTAGTATTGTGATACTATAGTGAGACTACAGATCAACATTTTATAAGCAAATTCCCCTGATACTCAAACTCACCAAATCATTGAGCAAAATTAGTTTTAATATTTTGGGGTACGATTATGAATAGATACATAATGATAATATTTCTGTAGGAGAAATTGTTTTGGGATAACAAGAGGGTTTATTGCATGATAGAATTAAATACAACTATGTTTGGTTAAGCATTGCTAATATCCCTCAGTGAGGTTGAACATGGCCATCTGCTTCCTCTGAAAACTGCAGTAGAATGTTTTGTCTCCAACCGTAGACTGTGTGATGTTATGGACCAGACTAAATCCACATCAAATACATCAAAGAGCCTAGGCCATAACTGTTATCTTATTTAAAGGCAAGCCACTGGATTCCAGATGGCATTCAATTGGTCACACTACAAGGCTTTAAGCAAAATACAGAGATAATGGGAACTGCAGATGCTGGAGATCCCGAGATAACAAAGTGTAGAGCTGGATGAACACAGCAGGCCAAGCAGCATCTTAGGAGCACAAAAGCTGACGTTTTGGGCCCAGGCCCTTCGTCAGAAAAGAGGGAGGGGGAGAGGGTTCTGAAATAAATAGGGAGAGAGGGGGAGGCAGATCGAAGATGGATAAAGGAGAAGATAGGTGGAGAGGAGATAGACAGACCAAAGAGGCGGGGATGGAGCCAGTAGAGGTGAGTGTAGGTGGGGAGGTAGGGAGGGGATAGGTCAGCCCAGCAAGGACGCACAGGTCAAGGAGACAGTATAAGGTTAGTAGGAAGGAAATGGAGGTGCGGCTTGTGGTGGGAGGAGGGGATAGGGAAGAGGAAGAACAGGTTAGGGAGGCAGGGACAAGCTGGGCTGGTTTTGGGATGCAGTGGGGGGGGGGGCAAATTTTGAAGCTTTGATGCCACCCGAAGGTTGCAGGAACAGCAACTCATATTCCGCTTGGAAACCCTGCAGCCTAATGGTATCAATGTGGATTTCACAAGCTTCAAAATCTGCCCCCCACCCTGTGCATCCCAAAACCAGCCCAGTTCGTCCCCGCCTCCCTAACCTGTTCTTCCTCTCACCCATCCCTTCCTCCCACCTCAAGCCCCACCCCCATCTCCTACCTACTAACCTCATCCCACCCCCTTGGACCTGTCTGTCCTCCATGGACTGACCTATCCCCTCCCTACGTCCTCACCTACGCTCACCTCTACCGGCTCCATCCTTGCCTCTTTGACCTGTCTGTCTCCTCTCCACTTGTCTTCTGCTCTATCCATCTTTGATCTGCCTCCCCCTCTCTCCCTATTTATTTCTGAACCCTCTCTCTCTCTTCCTTTTCTGATGAAGGGTCTAGGCCTGAAACATCAGGTTTTGTGTTCCTAAGATGCTGCTTGGCCTGCTGTGTTCATCCGGCTCTACACTTTAAGCAAAATACTTTTTATTCTTACACTATTGTTAAAATGTAGGCAAAAGAAAGTAGAATTGGTATAACTGAATGAAGAGAAAACTAGACAGAATAGTAGATTATGTAACTGCTAAATAGCAACTGTTCCAATCCAGTAACATCCCATTAACACACCCTTGACAAAGGCAAATCCGTTAAAACAGATTATCTCACAGGCAATGTTTCTCCAGTCCAGGAGAAATGAACATCCAGAGAAAATTCTCGCATAGAAAGGGAACTCCAGCATTTTCCTGTAGTGAAAGAGATATATAGCAGCTTCCACAGCCAACTTCAAAACTCGTAACTACTGAAAGCCAAACTAAAGTCCTCATTCTGTGGGAGCCTGAGTCCACTCATTCATACTGCTTCTATTGTTCGAACTTAAAAAAAGGGACAAAATACGCTTCTTAAAGCCATAGTAACATTACAGTGACATCGGTAGAATGGTGGAACTAGAGTACTATGAATATTAACTCCTTCAGAATTATTGAATTGACTCTTTCCTTTCCTTGGTTGTCAGTTTTGCCACGGTATCATGGAGGGTGTCTCTCTGCAATGCTGTTACAAGATCTCTCACCATATCCTACCAACACTGGGGTACTGTGGAATTGACTGGCGCTCACAGAAAACATACAGTCCTGATGAAGGGTTTCAGCCTGAGACGACTTCCCTGCTCCTCGGTAGCAGGTAGTCTGACCCCCTGTGCTTTTCCAGCCTCACACTAGTTGACACTGGCTTCCAGCATCTGCAGTCCTTACTGTCTCCGAGTCCTGACTGTCTTTGCTCAGTGGTTCGGTCTTTGTCTTGGCAGTCCAGTTTACGAGCAGAAGCATTGTGCTCTGAGTACAGATGGGGAGATGGGCTGGGGAGACCATGCCCCGATTCTCAAAGCCATTTAAAGTCCCCCTAGTCATCATCCCTCCAAACCTTCCATCATCCACCCACGCCCTATTCTCAGAGATAGCAAGAACTGCTGATGCTGGAGTCAGAGACAACACAGTGTAGAGCTGGAAGAGCACAGCTGGCCAGGTAGCATCAGAGGAGCAGGGAAGCTGACGTTTTGGGTCTGTACTCTTCTTCAGAAAAGGGAAGGGGGCATGGAGCTGGGAAATAAATAGAGGGAGGAGAAGTGGGACTGGGGGAAGGTAGGTGGGATGCTGATAGGTGTGTGCAGTTAGGGAGTGGTGGGAATTGGTTAGGGGGATGGGTGGGAGAGAAGATGGACAGATTGTATGAGGTCAAAGAGACGGGGATGTGGGGGGTGCGGTTGGACATGGGATGAGGCCGCGGTGGTGGGGGGTGGGGGCGGGTGGGGGTTTAGGTTTTAAAACTGGTGAATTCCATATTAAGGCCATCAGGCTGTAGGCTTCAAAGGTGGAATATGAAGTGTTGTTCCTCCAGATTGCATGTGGCATTATTGTAGCACTGGAAGAGGCCCAGGATGGACATGTCACCCAGGGAGTAGGAGGGGGAGTTAAAATGGTTCGTGACCGGAAGGTGTTGTTAGTTATCGCATACAGAGCGCAGATGCTCAATGAAATGGTATATATGTCCTGAAAGAATTATCTTATTGTGATTAGTTAACCCAATACAGTCTGCCTTTCACAAACCCATGAGAACTGTGCCTGACCACATTCTAATTTTCTAAATGCCCTGTTTTTTAATCTTGGATTTTTCCCTGTGAAAGACGTTAGATGAATTGGCATACAGTTTTCAACTTTCTGTGACAGCCCCTTCCTTGAAGTGAAGGGCCACATCTGTGACTTTCTGATCCATACAACCCTTTCCAGAGCCAAGAGAATTTTGTAAGATCAGAACTTTCCCTGTGGCCACTCAGAGGTAGAATCAACTCTTGCATACCAGACTAGTATTTCATCACCTTTCGGATGTGAAACATTTCCACAGAGCTCAGTAGTGCTTTGTAGGTAAATGAGAAAGAGTTGTGATGTGTCTGAAAGCAATTCTGGTTCAAATGTTAAACTATGTGAAACTTCTGTTAAAATTGATAAGCATAAGGTAGTTTCCTTTATCCATTGATACAAGAATGAAATACTGTGGACGCTGGTAACTGAAAATCAAATTCTGATGAAAAGTCATCAACCAGAAATTATGCACCGATGCAGCATGACCTGTTAAATGTTTCCTGCATTTCCATTTGTATTTCTTTATCTGATGTCTGGGAGAGAATCTTCAGGCTGTGGATTTCTCTTTGAGTACATTTGCATATATCTGCCTGGAATTATATATTAACTGCAAATTTCAACTTATCTTCTGTTAATTGCTTTTCCTTGTAAAGTCCCCCATGCACTTTCATTGTGATTATTATAAATAGAGGAAATTGCTTGTCTTATCTAGAGTGCCATCTATTTCAAAACTGTTTATATTAATTTCTTGACCTTAAATCAGGCTCAAATTGATTTGATTCATTTTTCAAATGCAGTTACTCCTGCATGGAACACAGCTGGAATGAGAACACCATTCCTTCACTACTGTGGGTTCGAAATCCAGGAACTCCCTTCTTAATAACATAATGGGTGTCCCTGCACCCGAGGAACTGTAACAACTGTAGGCTGTGGGGAGGCGATGGCCTAGTGGTATTATTGGAGCATCATCCACCCACGCCCTATTCTCAGAGATAGCAAGAACTGCTGATGCTGGAGTCAGAGACAACACAGTGTGGAGCTGGAAGAGCACAGCTGGCCAGGTAGCATCCAGAGACCCTGATAACGGTTTGGGGACCTGGGTTTGAATCTTGCCATGGCAGGTAGTGGATTGTGAATTCAATAAATATCTGGAATTAGGAGTCTAATTGTGACTATGAAGCTATTCTTGGGGAAAACTCATCTGGTTCACTTATATCTTTTACACAAGGAAACTACCATCCTTACCTGGTCTGGCTGACATGTCACTCCAGACCCTCAATAAAGTAGCTGACACTTAACTACCATCTGGGTAATTAGGGATGGATAATAAATGCAGACCTGGCCAGTGATGCCCATGTCTCAAGAGCTGATTAAACATGATATGACAAGTTGGCGGTGGAGGGGGGGGGTTGTGGTGATCCCACATGAGATTTGATGTTGAATCAATATTCTGACAGATATATTGGGGTTTCATTTGGCCTTGAGATTCCTCCTGAAATTTAACTCATTTGAAAACAATTCTTTTGAGAGTCTGCGGTGTGTCTAAATTCAACGTTTGGTTTTATTCCAAATACTGAAAGGAAGGGACTTTTAACATTCATAGAAGTGTGAGATTCCAGGTGTGGAAAACACTTGAATTGACTAGGGGAGTTGAAATACTACTCTGAAACGTTCATCCTCCAACCCCAGGAGCATTGTGTGATCGGAGATAATGGGAACTGCAGATGCTGGAGAATCCGAGATAACAAAGTGTGAAGCTGGACGAACACAGCAGGCCAAGCAGCATCTCAGGAGCACAAAAGGACTGTGACTTGTATTATTTCAGGAAGTGTGAACTGCTTGGTAGCTGAAGTCACGTGATACAGTCAGGTGACTGTGTCTCCGATGACCCCACATTCTGGGAATACAACTCCTCTCAGACTTTGTTGGGTCAATGTTCCTGGGCCTAGAGATAGAGTCGACATTTTTGTCAGTGTGTTCTGCCTATTAGGATAGCTGGCTTCTGATCACTCTGTTCCTGCTGCTTGCCTGTGTGGTACCATTTGGTATGGGCGAGACTAAACCCACTCAAAATATAATAGGAAGGTAGCCTAGACCCTCGCTTCCTCTTATTTTAAAGGTAAATGTAAGGTGTTGTGGTCCAGATGCAATTTTGTTGGCCGGCCTCCATTGAAGTTAAATAAAACACAATTTATTCATACACCATAGATGAAGTATGACAAGAGAAAAGTAATAAAAGAAAAGAATTTGTTCAGAATTGTTACTCCATTGGAATGCTTAATGAAATAATAGGTACAGTAACTATTACTAATTAACTGTTCCAATATAGTAATATCCCATAAACGCACCCTTGACAAAGGCAAATTCAGAAAAACAGATTGTTTCAAATTCACCTCCAGCAGTCAGAACACGTCAAGAGGAAAATCAGAGCGAGTGTAGCATGGAGAGATGTACTGCAGCTTCCAAACTCTGCTGAGACTTCAGCAACAACGGCCGCTGAAAAACCAAACTAAAAACCCTGGTTCTGTGGGAGCTTTACCACATCCGTTCAGGCTGCTTCTATTGTTCCAGCTTTAAAAGAAACCCCAAGGCCTCACAAGTTGTTTACTTTATGAGTTTTCAATAAACAGCTCATTATCTCTGCCTTAAAACCTCATTCCTGTTAAAGCAATTATATTGTCACCCAGTAAAACATTGAAATCGATGGTATATTGAGATTGCAACCAACTGGATGACTAGACAGGTATTCATATCTGATAATGGCTCTAGCTTGACTGTTTCAGCTGCCTTTATGAGCCAAGAGTATTCAGTCAATGCAAAACCTGGGAGTTTTCACTGGTAGGTACTCACCTGAGTAGACATGGTGCAGATTGACCTGCCTGGTGACCTGTTCATTCAACTGCACATAAACTAAAGGAAGTCCCATGGGTAACCTAATGTGTGAGCTGTTGGGGATAAAATGGCCACCTGAAAGCACTGAGAGATTTCCTTAACCAAAGCAATAACATGTGAAATGGCTAACCCGTATTAACCTGTTGCTGGGAATACCATAAGACTTGCATCTTCTACAGGGAGTTGAGTCACCTTGGATGCTGTTTCATCCAGGTAAGAGGAGATAGCAGTGCAGGTGTCGGAGATACAACAGAGAATGGAATGTCAGACACTGTCATATAATTTGTTCCATTCTTTCATGCAGCCAGTCAGCAATAGCGTTTTCTACCATTTTAAGGTTGGACACCATCGTGTGAAGATATTACCAATCTGAAGAGAGTTCTGAAGAGATTTACCAGGATGTTGCCAGGATGGACGATTTGATTTACAAGGAGTGGCTGGATAGTTTGAGACTTCTTTCAGTGAAGCACAGGAGATTGAGAGGTGATCCTACAGAGGCTTATAAAATCACATGGGGCATCAATAAGTTGAATGGCAGATGTCTTTTCCCTAGGGTGGGGGAGTTTTAAGACTAGGCGGTATATTTTTAATAGGAGAAAGATTTTGAAATGGCATGTGGGGCAACAGTTTTACACAGAGAGTGGTTTGTGTGTAGAATGAACTTCCAAAGGAGGTGATAGGTGCAGGTACAGTTACATTTGGATAGCTACATGAATAATAAATGTTTGGAGAGGTAAGGGCTAAGCACAGGCAGTTGGGACTAGTTTAGTTTGGGATTATGGTTGGCATGTACTGGTTTGACCAAAGGGTCTGTTTCCGTGCTGTATAACTCTACCAAAACAAAATGGGCAGTTGAGATTGCAAAAACTCTTAACACATTTCCAACCCACTCCCTGAGTATGATACTCCCATTACCACTTGTGGAAGAAGAGAACATGACCAAAAATCTAGACGATTTTAAGTAATCCCAGCTGTACATTTATAACCTATTATTATCCACTTTAAGCAACAAAACTGTTCCACTCTCAAAGACATTCCTGAGGCTGCTTTCAAAACAGGCTTGTGTGAGCGTGTGCAAATGGATTATAAGGTCACTGTGGGTAAAGGGGCACTGTGGATGTAGGGACAGTATGGGTGTTGGGGCAGTGTGAGTGTTGGGGCACTGTGGGTGTAGGGACACTGTGGATTTAGGGGCACTGTGGGCATAGGGGCACTGTGGGCGTAGGGGCACCGTGGGTGTAGGGACACTGTGGGCATTGGGGGACGAACAGGTGTTGGGGAACTGTGGGTACTGGGGTAACTGTGGGTGTAGGGGCACTGTGGGTGTAGAGGTACTCTCGGTGTAGGGCACTGTGTGTGTAGAGGTACTTTAGGTGTAGGGCACTGTGGACTTAGAGACAAAGTGAGTGTAGGCACACCATATTTTGGGGCACTGTGTGTTTTGGGGCACTGTGACTGTGAGGCATCGTGGCCCTAGGGGTACTGTGTGTGTATGGGTACTGTGAGTGTTGGGCCACTGTGGGTGTAGGGGCACTGTGGGTGTATGGGCACTGTGGGTGTAGGGGCACAGTGGGTGTAGAGGCATTGTGGATGTAGGGGCATTATGGGCGGAGGGGCGCTATGGGTGTAGGTACACTGTGGGTGTAGGTACACTGTGGGTGTAGGGGCACTGTCAGTGTAGGGGCACTGTGGGCGTTGCATGCTGTGGGTGTAGACACTCTGTGGGTCTATGGGCACGGTGGGTGTGGGGGCACTGTGGGTGTTGGGTGCTGTGGGTGTAGGGACACTGTGGGTGTATGGGCCCTGTGGTTGATGGGCGCTGTGGGTGTATGGGCACTGTAGGTGTAGGGGCACTGTGGCTGTACGGTCACTGTGGGTGTAGAGGCACTGTGTGTGTATGGGCACTGTGGGTGTATGGGCAGGGTGGGTGTGAGGGCACTGTGGGTGTTGGGTTCTGTGGCTGTAGGCCCACTGTGGGTGTTGGGTGCACTAGGCGAAGGGGCACTCTGAGTGTTGGGCGCTGAGGGTGTTGGGGCACTGTGGGTGTAGAGGCACTGTGGGTGTAGGGGCACTGTGGGTGTAGGGGTACTGTCGGTGTAGGGGCACTGTGGATGTAGGGGCACTAACGGTGTAGGGGTACAGTGGGTGTTGGGGTACTGTGGAAGAAGGGGCACTGTAAGTGTAGAGGCACTGTTGGCTTTGGGAACTGTGAGCTTTGGGGCACTGTGGGCATGGGGCACTGTGGGTAGGGGCACTGTGGATGCAGGGCCACTGTGCTTCAATGTGCACTGTGGGTGTTTGGGCTCTGTGGGTTTAGAGGCACAGGGGGTGTCGGGACACTGAGCATCGAGGCACTTTGGGTGTTGGGGCACTGTGAGTGTTGGGCCACTGTGGGTGTTAGGGCACTGTGGGTGTAGGGCTACTGTGGGTGTTGGGGCACTGTGACTGTGAGGCACTGTGGCTGAAGGTGTACTGTGTGTGTATGGGTACTGTGAGTGTTGGGCCACTGCGGGTGTAGAGGCACTGTGGGTGTAAAGGTACTGTGGGTGTTGGGGCGCTGAGAGTTTTGGGGCACTGTGACTGTGAGGCACTGTGGCCGAAGGCGTACTGTGTGTGTATGGGCACTGTGAGTGTTGGGCCACTGCGGGTGTAGGGGCACTGTGGGTGTAGAGGTACTGTGGGTGTTGGGGCACTGTGAGTTTTGGGGCACTGTGACTGTGAGGCACTGTGGCCCTAGGGGTACTGTGTGTGTATGGGTACTGTGAGTGTTGGGCCACTATTGGTGTTGGGGCACTGTGGGCTTTGGGGCTCTGTGGGCGCAGGACACTGTGGGCTTTGGGGTAATGTGGGTGTAGGAGCACTGTGGGTGTAGGGGTACTGTGGGTGTAAGGGCACTGTGGGTGTAGGGGTACTATGGGTGTAGGGGCAATTCGTGTGTAAGGGCACTGTGGGTGTAGGGCACTGTGTGTTTTGGGGCACTGTGGGTATAGGGGCACTGTAGGTGTCGGGGAATTGTGGGTGTAGGGTCACTCTGGGTGTAGGGCACTGTGGGTGTGGGGGCACTATGGGTGAAGGGGCACTGTGGGTGTCGGGACAATGTGGGTGTGGGGGCACTGTGGGTGTTGGGTGCTGAGGGTGTAGGGGCACTGTGGGTGCAGGGACACTGTGGGTGCAGGGGCACTGTGGGTGTATGGGCACTGTCAGTGTAGGGGCACTGTAGGTGTAGGGAAACTGTGGGCTTTGAGGCTCTGTGGCGTAGGAAACTGGGCTTTGGGGTAATGTGGGTGTAGGAGCACTGTAGGTGTAGGGGCACTTTGGGTGTATGGGCACTGTCAGTGTAGGGGCCCTGTGGGTGTATGGGCACTGTGGGTGTAGAGATACTTTGGGTGTATGGGCACTGTGGGTGTCGAGACACTGTGGGTGTAGAGGCACTGTGGGTGTAGGGGCACTGTGGGTGTATGGGCACTGTGGGTGTAGGGGCACTGTGGGTGTCGAGACACTGTGGGTGTAGAGGCACTGTCAGGGTAGGGGCACAGTGGGTGTATGGACAATGTGGGTGTAGCGACACTGTGGGTGTAGGGACGCTGTGGGAGTTGGGGCACTGTGGGTGTTGGGTTCTGTGGGTGTAGGGGTACTGCGGATGTAGGGGCACTGTGGGTGTAGAGGCACTGTGGGTGTAGGGTCACTGTGGGTGTAGGGCACTGTGGGTGTAGGGGCACTGTGGGTGTAGGGAAACTGTGGGTGTAGGGTCACTGTGGGTGTCAGGGCACTGTGGGTGTAGGGACACTGTGGGTGTAGGGGCACTGTGGGTGTCATGGCACTGTGGGTGTAGTGGCACTGTGGGTGATGGGTGCTGTGGGTGTAGGGGTACTGCGGATGTAGGGGCACTGTGGGTGTAGAGGCACTGTGGGTGTAGGGGCACTGTGGGTGTAGGGGCACTGTGGGTGTAGGGTCACTGTGTGTGTAGGGGCACTGTGGGTGAAGGGATACTGTGGGTGTAGGGGCACTGTGGGTGGATGGGCACTGTGGGTGCAGGGGCACTGTGGGTGTAGGGGCACTGTGTGTTTTGGGGCACTGTGGGTATAGGGCCACTGTAGGTGTAGGGGAATTGTGGGTGTAGGGTCACTCTGTGTGTAGCGCACTGTGGGTGTAGAGGCACTGTGGGTGTAGAGGCACTGTGGGTGTAGGGGCACTGTTGGTATAGTGGCACTGTGGATGTAGGGCACTCTGGGTGTAGGGGCACTGTGAGTGTAGGGCACTGTGTGTTTTGTGGCACTGTGGGGATAGGGGCACTGTGGGTGTCAGGGAACTGGGTGTAGGGGTAATGTTTGTGTAGGGGTACAGTGGGTTTTGGGGCTCTGAGGGTGTCGGGGCATAGAATATAGAACATAGAAATGTATAGCACAGTACAGGCCCTTCGGCCCACGGTGTTGCGCCGTGGAATAATCCTGATCCAAAAACAAAATAACCGAACCTACATTCCCCTCAATTCACTGCTGTCCATGTGCATGTCCAGCAGTCGCTTATATGTCACTAATGACTCCGCTTCCACGACTACCACTGGTAAACTATTCCATGCGCTCACAACTCTCTGGGTGAAGAATCTCCCTCTGGCGTCTCCTCTATACCTTCCTCCTAACACCTTAAAACTATGACCCCTCGTGGCAGTCAATCCTGCCCTGGGGAAAAGTCTCTGGCTGTCGACTCTATCCATGCCTCTCATTACCTTGTACACCTCAATCAGGTCACCTCTCTTCCTCCTTCTCACCAAAGAGAAAAGTCCGAGCTCCGTCAACCTCTCCTCGTAAGACAAGCCCTCCAGTCCAGGCAGCATCCTGGTAAAACTGTGTATTTTTGGGTACTGTGGGTGTCGGTCATTGTGGCTGTAGGGTACTGTGGGTATAGGGGCACTGTGGGTGTAGTGGCACTGTGGGGATAGGGGCATTGTGGGTCTAGGGGAACTGTGGGTGTAGGGGTAATGTCGGTGTAGGGGTACAGTGGGTTTTGGGGCTCTGTGGGTTTCGAGGCACTGTGTATTTTTGGGTACTGTGGGTGTAGGTCACTGTGGCTGTAGGGGTACTGTGTGTGTAGGGCACCGTGGCCCTAGGGACACGATGCACGTAGGGGCACTGTGGGTGTAGGGGCACTGTGGGTGTAGGGTCACTCGGTGTAGGGGCTCTGTGGGTTTTCGGGCTCTGTGGCCTTAGGGGTACTGTGGGTGTTAGGGTTTCTGAGGTTGATAGTGGCACTGTGGGCGTAGGTCACTATGGATTTGGGGTACCATGGGTGTTAGGGGCACTAACGGTGTAGGGGTACTGTGGGTGTTGGGGTACTGTGGAATGAGGGGCACTGTGAGTGTAAAGGCACTGTGGGCTTTGGGACACTGTGGGCTTTGGGACACTGTGGGCTTGGGGAACTGTGGGTGGGGGCACTGTGGGTGTAGGGGCACTGTGGGTGTAGGGACACCGATTGTAGGGGCACTGTGGGTGTAGGGGCACTGTGGGTGTACAGGCACTGTGGGCGCACGAGCACTGTGGCTGTAGGGGCACTGTGGCTGTAGGGGCACTGTGGATGTAGTGGCACTGTGTGTGTAGGGGCACTGTGGGTGCAGGAGCACTGTGGCTGGAGGGGTACTGTGGATGTAGTGGCACTGTGTGTGTAGGGGCACTGTGGGTGCAGGAGCACTGTGGCTGGAGGGGTACTGTGGATGTAGTGGCACTGTGGATGTAAGGGCACTGTTGGTGCTAGAGCACTGTGGCTGTAGGGGCACTGTGGGTGTAGGGGCACTGTGGCTGTAGTGGCACTGTGGGTGTAGGGGCACTGTGGCTGTAGTGCCTCTGTGGGTGTAGGGGCACTGTGGGTGTAGAGGCACTGTGGCTGTAGGGGCAATAATCTTTCATTTCTGTGAGAGTCCCTAGATCTGCAGTAGCTGTCAAAATGTATGATAATTGTTTGCAAAAATTAAGTCAATTCTTAGTTGACACTGGCCTCACTGCAAAAGAAACCGCTTAATCTGGTTTTAAAAAAAGTTTTGCTTCCTAGTGCCTGGTTTGGAATATGTTAAAAGTGCTTAATTAGTTTTGCCAGAATAATCAGTTAAACTTGGTACTGTGATATGTTTCAGAAGCAAATATTGCTTTCCTCTGAACAGCCATTTTACTGTCTTCTGCCTCTGAAATATATGGTGTCAGAGGAACCTAGAACATGCCCTCAATAAATATTAAGAGATGACCAGCAAACTGCAGAGATTCAGCGGAACTTTGAATGAAATTTTACGGGCTGTTACAACAGGAATCTGAATAAGTCACCACATGCATCAGGAGTACTTACCAGCAGGAAACTATATTAGATTCATTGCTCAGTCAGTTAATTTTAGGTAAGCCAAAATTTCCAGTGAAAGGATCAAGGACCATTGAGTGGGGGTACTTAACCTTTCAAAGTTACTAAAAAAGTAAGGTAAGTAAAAACGCTTAGGTGATACCTAGCTTAATGTCTAAAAGTCGGAGAAAGTTGGAGCACTGGGGCGTACCTATGTTCGAGTCAGAGTCATAGAGTTGTACAGCATGGAAACAGACATTTCACTCTAACTTGTCTATTGCTGACCAGGTATCCAAAATTAATCCCATTTGCCAACATATGGCCCACATCCCTTCAAGCCCTTTCTAATCATGCACCCATCCAGATGCCTTTTACATGTTGTAATTGTACCAGCCGCCACTAGTTCCCCTGGCATTTCATGCCAAACGCACACCACTCTCTGTGTGAAAATAGTTGCCCCTTGAGTGTTTTTTAGGTCTTTCCTGTCTCACCTTACACCAATGCCCTTCAGTTTTAGACTCCTCTATCCTGGGGAAAAGGCCTTGGCTATTCACCTTATCCATGCCCCTCATGTTGTCACAAACCCCTATTTGGTCAACCCTCAGCCTCTGACACTCCAGGGAATAATACCCTTAGCCTGTTCAGTGTCTCCCTCTAGCTCCAACCCCCAAACTTGACAACATCCATGCAAATCTTTTCTGTACCCTTTCAAGTTTTAAAAACATCTTTCCTATTGCAGGAGAGGACTTGCAACAGAGATAATGGGAACTGCAGAGGCTGGAGAATCCAAGATAACAAAGTGTGGAGCTGGATGAACACAGCAGGCCAAGCAGCATTTCAGGAGCACAAAAGCTGACGTTTCGGGCCAAGACCCTTCATCAGAGAGGGGGATGGGGAGAGGGTTCTGAAATAAATAGGGAGAGATGGGGAGGCGGGCCGAAGAGAATAGGAGCCCTTCTTGAGTTTTATAAATTAAGGAAAGCAAGGATGTATAGGAGGGTACAACATATTTGGAATTTCAGAGGAACTGAAAGGAAACATGCAAAAGAAGTGATAATGGGAACTGCAGATGCTGGAGAATCCAAGATAATAAAATGTGAGGCTGGATGAACACAGCAGGCCCAGCAGCATCTCAGGAGCACAAAAGCTGACGTTTCGGGCCTAGAGGGTCTTGGCCTGAAACGTCAGCTTTTGTGCTCCTGAGATGCTGCTGGGCCTGCTGTGTTCATCCAGCCTCACATTTTATTATCATGCAAAAGAAGTGTCAGGGCAGGACGGGGTGATAACCAAAATAGGGAGACATAAGAGGGGTTTCAACAGAAAAAGATTAAAGTTAAATTGCTTATCAGACTGCAGCTTCTAGTCTGTATCTTTGGACTTTTTCCTTAATTCGATATTCAATTTATGTTTGAAACAAAACATATGTTACTGATAGATACAAAGGTTCTTTACCAGCTAAGTTGTCCTGGTTCAATATTTACAATTAAATCAATCTTCCATTTTCATTGGTTCACTCAAACAGCTTATTATTTGATTAAAATGTTTCCTTCCCTCATCTTCACCATGGATCAGAAAGTGTGATGGATAGGGTGTAATTAATAAATTGAATGTGTAGAAAATATATTGGTATCTGAAATCGGAGAGAGTATTAGCATCACGTACTGCTGTGATATCAGGAAATGCTGTCAAAGGGAAGATATTGAATGCAATGGCGACAAGAAAACTAATTAAACATTTGTACTTTTTAATAAAAACCTTCTCACCAGGAGACATTGTATAGAGTGACAGCAGAAAAGACGTGAACAGTTATGGCAGTCGACAGTTCAATAATTTTCTCCATTTGGAAAGGTTGATCAATCAAAAGAGAGGAGTAAAAAAAATTAAAACATTTGCTATATGCTTGGCTTTTATTTAAAAAAAAGCATTGTGAAGACATATTTTGTCTGTCTAAACTGCTGTCAGGTAACTCTGCAAATAGATTAGCTTGTCATACATTCAAATACATACTGAGTGGACTTAATTAGCAGAGGGATTCACCACTCTCCTGTCCCCTCCACCCAGTCTGTCTGTTATTTGTTAAAGCCAGTACACACCTCTGTATGTGAGCATATGGGTAATGACGGGATAGTGTGGGGGGAGGGGCTTAGATTAGTTCACAGGACGGCGCAACATCGAGGGCTGAAGGGCCTGTTCTGCGCCGTATTGTTCTATGTTCTATGAGCCTAAAATCAGAATATAAACATTGGGTAGAATATCTCAACCATCTTAATGCTGTGTGCTGTCTTCTCCCAGTAAGATCAGCACAGTGGCTACCACTAACTGCTTCATGGCTCGAGGGACACTGGTTCGATTCCAACCTTGGTGACTATGTGGCATAAGGATGTCCTCCCTGAGTCTGCGTGTGTTACTGCCGTGTACTTTAGTTTTCTCACGCAGCCAAGAGATGTTCAGGTTAGATGGATTGGGCATGTTTTAGTGCCCATGGTGCCCAGGGATGTGTAGGTTACAGTTACAAAGCCTTTGATCCAACCAGCCCATGCTAACCATAATTGCAAACTTACTCATCCTACTTGTGCTTGGCCAATACTCCTTCAAACATTTCTTCTTCATGTAATCATCTAAATGTCTTGTCAATGTTGTAACTGTATACATGCCCACCACTTCCTGTGTAAGTTCATTCCACACACAAACCTATTTCTGTATAAAAAAAATTATCCTTGACATCTTGTTTAAATCTTTCTCCTCTCACCCTAAAAATATGTTCCCCAGTCTTGGAATCCCCCACCCTATGGATAAGACGCCTGCCGTTCATCTTATATATACCCTTCATGATTTTACAAACCTCTACAAGGTCACCTCTCAATCTCCTATCCTCCAATGAAAAAATTCCCAGCCTAATCAACATCTCCCTATAATCCAAGCCCGCCATTCCCGGCAACATCCTGATCAATCTCTTCTGAACTGTCCCCAGCTAAATAATAGCCTTCCTATTACAGTGTGACCAGAACAGGAAACAGTGCTCCAGAAGAGGCTTCACTAGTATCCTGTATAATCTCAACATAATATCCTAACTCCTATACTCAATGATCTGAGCAATGAAGGAAAGCATGCTAAGTGTCTTCTTAACCATCCTGTCTAAATGTGACTCAAACTTCAAAGAATTACTAGTTAGGTAGATTAGCCTTGGTAAATGCAGTGTTGCGGGGATATTGTGGTGGTGTGTTGGGTCTGGGGAGGTGCTCTTCCGAGGGCCGGTGTGGGCTCAATGGGCATGATAGCCTGTTTCCACGCTACGGACATTCTATGATTCTAAGAAGAGTTTGATGTCATGTTCTGCCTGAAATTCATTAAAGTGATGATGCGGAGATAATAAACTAAGGCCTTTGCTGATTGTAGAATCCAGCGTCTGAGAGAGAAAGGTCAAAAGATTAGTAAACAGATGGCAGGAGGTGAAGTCAGGGGAGGAGATGGATTCAGACAGAAGGGGGAGAGGGTTGTTGCATCATGTATTCCTTTATACCTGAAAGGAAAGGGTCTTTGTTAATTCCTGTAGTGCCTTTATCGATTGAATCTACCTAAAAAATGCAAACTCTGACTAATTGGCAACAGAAGCCATCGCAGAGAATTAATGTCATTTCACATCTCATACTCTTCACTTCAGAAAGAGAAACTTTAAACAAGCCAGCCTTGTTATGGTACGAGAAATTGACTTCATTTTCACCCCTATATGTAACCTGGTTTTATCCTCTTTACATATTTTATCTGCATTTTAAGTGAAAACTTTATCCTTTTCTCCCATTCAGTACTTTTCAGCAATATTCACTTGATAAATTACCCTTTATTCTTTTTTATAAACATAAAATACCTGACGATTTTGGAATTGGAGCATTTGCTCATGAAATGAGCAATATGGATACAAGTTGAAGCAAATTACTTGCCCATGGGCCATTCTGAGGAAAGAACTAAAATGGTCATTGTGATTAAAATGAGGCCAGCCAGGCAGACGTCATGGAATATGAGTTCCCTGATTGGGGCTGTTAACCTGATCGAGTAAGGGAGTCCTGGCTGACAGATATAAACAGGAGTGTCAGCGGATCTGTTCATTCGGAGAGCTGGCTCTGAGGAAGCTAACCCAGTGTCAAGGACTCTCCATGTGTAAACCAAAAGGCGACTTGGTTATGGGATAACAGTCTGTGCGGAGATATTTCAGTCATGATACTTGTCATGTTGTGAGACCCACATGTTTAAATTGGCTGCACATTTTTTAATGTACTGACATTGACTGTACTTTAAAAGAAACTCATCAGTTGTGCAGTACTTAGGAATTGCTTAAGGGCGTAAAAGTTTATTTTAAAGTTCAGAGCTTTTGGTTTGTGCTCAATCAGAAGTACCTTGAACACAGAAACACAAGAAAGTAACCAGGTCAATTACGTTGGAAACATAATATTCTATCGGGGGGAGGGTTGGAGGCAAATATAATGTGACAGCCTTGAACAGTGAAGTTGGTTGGTAATAAATTCAGAGCTGGACCAAGAAGCAATGTTGCAGCGATTGAATAAGTATGTGTAAGATCAGGGCCTGAGACAATCCCCTTAGAAAGAGAGGGTAATGGCTGAGTGTACTGGCTGTCAATCACCAGAGTCGGGATGGCACATAGCAGATTTTAAGTCATATTCATGTAGACCATGAAAAGTGTTTGACATGAAGACCTTCACTTTCTCTGCTCAGAGGGAATTTGAAGAGCTCTGAAACAGGTTTGTAATCCAGTTTAAGTATCTTTCTAACGATCATAAAGTGGCAATACGAAGGCCAGCAAATTGATATTGTAACCTTAAATGGCTGAGGGAGGCACTCCATTTTTTTCTATACATGCACTACTATAATTCCCAGGAAGATTGTATAAATTGATAGGTCTGGTCCAAATATGTGTCCTGAGCAGAGAAAGCCTATTTTAAACTGTAGTCAAGGCCCTTAGGTTTACCTAAGCATTGCATTTAGTCTGTCTCCCCATTTCTTCTCTCTGACTCCTTTTGTCACTCTTATTCTCCTTTGCCTCTTTCTGTCTGTTTCCACCTATCTATCTATCTGTCTATCTGTCTAATTTTCCAAGATTCAACTGACTCCCTCTCACCACCACAATCCTGCAGCTGACCTGATCGCCCCCAATCCAAATATCCATCCACTGCTCCACCAGCATATACTTCAGCTTCCATTCACTCTTTTCCCACTGATCACTCAGACACCCATTCACCACTCACTCTCACACTCGCACACTGACTTCCTTACTCCTAACTTCTTCATCCCACCCCACTCAGATACATACCCACTCCCTCACTCAACTTAGATACTTAAGACCTGATAAAGTTGATTTGAATGTGGCAGTCACTGGGCTTCTGCATTGACTCATCACTGCTGCCAGTGCTGGATGTTGTAGCCAGAGGACATGCCCAGGTCAAGGAGCAGAAATCTCTGAGGGTCAGCTTCAATATTTATGGCATTGATACCATCCAAGGTTGATTGGGAATTGGGAGATTAAGGATAGTTGCGCAGAATGGCCAAAGGTAAGAAATGGTGTTCCACAAGGACCAGGAGTAGGAAATTCTTGTTCACCATTCACATTAACAATGTAGGGTCAGGAATCAGGAGTACAATATCGCAGTTTTATAGATGACACGAAAATGGGAAGTAAAAAGAATACAGAGGTGGCCAGCTGCAAAGTGCAAGAATGCATCAGTAAACTTAAAGATTGTACAATTAGTTGACAAATATATTGCAATAAATCTAAGGGCAAATCTAATCATTTCGGGAGGAGGAATAAGGAGGTACCATATTCCCTGGATGAAAAGAATATGAACGGCTTGAGGATTAAAGGGATCTGGGCTACAGTTACACAGATCATTAGCAGACACCAGGTTATAGTCCAACAGGTTTATTTGAAATCACAAGCTTTTGGAGCAAAGCTTGCTTCAACTGTCCAACATTGGCACCTTCACATCACAGATCATTATCATTAACAAGGTCATCAAATTGGGTTCGTTTGTAGACGGTTAGAATTTGAAAGCAAAAATGTTTTGTTAAAACCATATAAAACCTTCATAATACCCACCTCGAGTCCTGAGTTCCGGTCCTGTGATGCAGAGAGGATATCGAGGCAACCACAAAGGTGTTAACAATATTTGTAAGCACGATACAAGAACCAGGAGACTGTAACAAGCAAGAACTGGCCAAGGGTGCATTCTCAATAAAAAGAGAAGGCTGGTGGGTGACCTGAGGGAATTTTGAAATGATGAAGACGAGACATAAAGAAAATGCTTACCTCATGGAGGAGTTAAAGTTTCTACAACATAATTAAATGGCAACATCTTAAGGCTGAATGAAATATTAACAAAAGGAACAGGTGACTATCCCTTTAAGGGGTACTGTAATATAAACTGCAACAGAAACTTACTGAATTAAACCAAAGTGGTGTTTTGAGAGAGAGCAGAGACAACAGACACCAATCCCTGGTGGCGCCAACAAAATCACTGCTGGATTCGAGCACGCCAGTAGACACTTTCCCCAGGGACCTAAGCATGAGCATATCTTCTATTATTATTCAAGTGGGGAGCCCATAATCATAAGTGATCTCCGTAATCATGCCCCAGCAGACCCATTGCGACGTGTTTCCATTCACCATCATTGAGGCAAAGGACAAAGGTGTTGTATCTTGTCGACAAAAGGAGCAGTCAAGTATATAATTCCTCACTAAAAACCGAAAGAACTGTGGATGCTGTAAATCAGAAACAAAAACAGAAATTGTTGGAAAAAATCAGCAGGTCTGGCAGCATCTACAGAAAGAAATCAGAGTTAATGCAGAGTTATAGTTGAGTGACCCTTCCTCAGGACCATCATTTCTATTTTTGTTGTTATACATAATTCCTAGCTTCACACTGCCAAATTCACCACAGAAAATGTATCAGAGAACGTAGGAACTGCAGATGCTGGAGAATCTGAGATAACAAGGTGTAGAGCTGGATGAACACAGCAGGCCAAGCAGCATCTCAGGAGCAGGAAAGCTGATGTTTCAGGCCTAGACCATTCCGAAACATCAGCATTCTTGGTCCTTAGATGGTACTTGGCCTGCTGTGTTCATCCACTCCACACCTTGTTATCTCATCACAGAGAATACCTGGTTCAAATGTCAGTAATAATGGGACTATACTCAGAGGACATTTTCACTATAACTAGGCTTTGCCTTGGTCAGTTGCTCCACTGTACCCTCATTAACTAAAAGTGAGGTCAGAATGCATCGTCATAACTGGCCCATGATATTGCTTAATTTGACAAGTTACATCAAGCATTAATTTATGAAACAAAAACAGAAAATTGCTGGAAAAAAACTCAGCAGGTATGGCAGCATCTGAGGAGAGAAAGCAGAGTTAATATTTTCAGTCCAGTGACCCCTCTACAGAACTTCTGAAGACAAATTAGAGGATTGGAAAATTTAAATCTGTTTCTCTCTCCATGAATACCATCAGACCAGTCGAATTTCTCCAGCATGTTAATTTTGCTTCAGGTTTCCAACATGCATAATTCTTTGTTTTATTTTAGTGATTAATTTTCTGAATTTGTGCTTGTGATATTGAATTGTTGAAGGCCCGTAATCAGATCTCTGCGTTCCAGTTGTACATCGTGTGATAAGTATTTTATTCTCCAAACATGATATTTGTATATTTAGCCCAATCCTGCTGACAGGAAATAAAATTCCCTGCAAGGACGGTACCTGTTGGAAAAGTTGGGTTACATTATCAACCTTGATTTTTATGACACCTTCAAATAATAAAACGTCACAAGGCACTTCACAGAAATCTGCCAGGCAAAGAAAAATGTTGTCAGAGATGATGTGAATTGCAGATGCTGGAGAATCCGAGATAACAAAAGTGTGCAGCTGAATGAACACAGCAGGCCAAGCAGCATCTCAGGAGCACAAAAGCTGACGTTTCGGGCCTAGACCCTTCATCAGGAAGGGGGATGGAGAGAGGGTTCTGAACTAAATAGGGAGAGAGGGGGAGGCGGATCGAAGATGGATAGAGGAGAAGATAGGTAGACAGGAGAGTATCGGTGAGGAGGTAGGGAGGGGATAGGTCAGTCCATGGAGGACGTACAGCTCAACGGGGCGGGATGAGGTTAGTAGGTAGGAAATAGAGGTGCGGCTTGAGGTGGGAGGAGGGGATAGGTGAGAGAAAGAACAGGTTAGGCAGGCGGGGACGAGCTAGACTGGTTTTGGGATGCAGTTGGGATGTGGGGCAGGTTTTGAAGCTTGTGAAATCCACATTGAGACCATTGGGCTGCAGGGTTCCCAAGCGGAATATGAGTAGCTGTTCCTGCAACCTTTGGGTGGCATCAAAGCTTCAAAATCCACCCCCCAATGCATCCCAAAACCAGCCCAGTTTGTCCTCACCTCCCTAACATGTTCTTCCTCTTACCTATCCCCTCCTCCCACCTCAAGCTGCACCTCCATTTCCTACCTACTAATCTTATACTGCCCCCTTGACCTGTCCATCCTCCCCAGAATGACCTATCCCCTCCCCACCTCCCCACCTATACTCTCCTCTCCACCTATCTTCTCCTCTATCCATCTACTGTCCGCCTCCCCCTCTCTCCCTATTTATTTCAGAATCCTCTCCCCACCCCCCTTTTCTGATGAAGGGCCCAGGCCCGAAACGTCAGCTTTTGTGCTCCTCAGATGCTGCTTGGCTTACTGTGTTCATCCAGCTTCACACTTTGTTATCAAAGAAAAATGTTGAATCAGTTGAGACTGTGACCAAATGTTTGATCGAAAAGGCAAAGTTTTTTAAAAAGAATGTGTTTTAAAAGGGAAGAAAGTAGGGGAAATTCCAGAGCTGAGGCTCCAACTGCTGAAAATAGCCATGAAAAGCCAAGTGTTGGGACAGAACACACACCCATCACCCTTGTGATCGCTTGACTATAATTCCCTTTGACCTTCCAATTTTCCGAATTAAAGTGCCAAGATAATTTTCACAGTTGGAGATGGCTAGAAGATGTTTTCCAAACGGCCTGAGGAGTAATTATTGTGTATTAAGAGATTGTTGATTATGGATGGCACTTCTCTTTGATGCTGGAAGCGACTGGCATTGCCAGCAGTTACATTATAGACTCTGCAGCTGCAACCAGTCTTTGTACAGAACAAAACCAAACGTAGCTAGGGAGCTTCTAACCAAAACAGGTCAGTCTCACTGCCATACTGGGGAATCACTTACCCCTGATCTGAAGCATTGTCCCGCCCACAGCGATGGAATGAACATTAACTGTGCCAGACATCGGCCAGAATGGCTCCCATTCTTTTGGAGTTTGGAGACATAGAAAGGGCGAATTACACCTTTTGAGGGTTCAACAAACAGCTTAGGAAGCCTTAAAATATTGAGTGACTATTTGTGATTGATTCTTAAGCCAGTATGATTACCTGTAGTTGAATCCACAAGAGCAAGCACAGGGTTTTTGGGAACCACTTTGTGGGGATCCTTGGGCAGAAAGTTACAAGGGTCTGAGTGACACTGGGGATGGCAGGAATTATGGCAGAATCAGGTGGGGAGTCTGGTGAGGCCTATCTCAAGCATCTCAATGTGTCTTCTATGCATTCGCCTCAGACCGAGGAGAGTTTCTCAGTAACCAGAAGCAAATTGCCAATTCAGGAGGATGATAGATTGTGTAAAACTTCAGTAAGACCAGAGCTCGCCTGATGAACATTCGGCCTCCCATCTGACCAAATGTAACAAACAGACTAGATGTTGGGACACAGCATTCAGAGTGGTTGACTGCAAACTTCAGCTACTGCTGATTCAGAGAAACTTCTGAGTTATACTCCCAGCACCAAAATCGCAAGACACGCCCTCTGAGTAAAGGCAATCTGCAGCCCACGCTCCGAGACCTGGACAACTGACGTGCCAGCCTTAGGGAAACCACATGCCACATACCCAATACACTTTCACGAGTCACTGCTACTCCTCAATGCTGCACCAGAATCTCGCATTGTAACACTGCAGCAAAGACAATGTGTGCTCAGGGAATCACACCCAGCTCACGGACTGTACACGTCTCTCATATAAAGTCCCAGAACTCGCTCACTCACTCACTCACTGTCCCAGCGCTCACTCACTCACTGTCCCAGCACTCACTCACTTGCTCACTGTCCCAGCACTCACTCACTCACTGTCCCAGCACTCACTCACTCACTGTCCCAGCACTCACTTACTCACTTGCTCTCCCAGCACTCACTCAATCACTGTCCCAGCACTCACTCACTCACTCACTTAATGATTCACTGTCCCTGCACTCACTCTCTCACTGTCCCAGCACTCACTCACTCACTCACTGTCCCAGCACTCACTTACTCACTTGCTCTCCCAGCACTCACTCAATCACTGTCCCAGCACTCACTCACTCACTCACTTAATGATTCACTGTCCCTGCACTCACTCTCTCACTGTCCCAGCACTCACTTACTCACTCACTGTCCCAGCACTCAATCGCTCACTGTCCCAGCACTCACCCACTCACTGTCCCAGCCCTCACTCACTCACTGTCCCAGCACTCACTCAGGCACTCTCTGTCCCAGCACTCAATCACTCCCTGTCCCAGCACTCACTCACTCTCTGTCCCAGCACTCACTCACTCACTGTTCCAGCACTCACTCACTCACTGTCCCAGCACTCACTTGCTCACGCAATGTCCCTCCAATCACTTACTCACTCTCCCAGCACTCACACAATCACTGTCCTAGCACTCACTCACTGTCCCACCACGCGCTCATTCATTCACTCACTCTCTCACTCAATCAATTACTGTCCCAACACTCACTCACTCACTGTCCCAGCCCTCACTCACTCACTCACCCACTCAATCACTCACTGTCCCAACTTTCACTCACTCACTCACTGTCCCAGCCCTCATTTGCTCGCTCACTGTCCCAGCACTCACTCATTCACTGTCCCAGCCCTCTCCCACTCACTGTCCTGCCACTGACTCACTGTCCCAGCACTCACTCACTCACTGTCCTAGCACTCACTCACTCACTCAATGACTCACTGTCCCAGCACTCACTTACTCACTCACTGTCCCAGCTCTCACTCATTCACTGTCCCAGCACTCATTTGCACACTGACTGTCCCAGCACTCACTCACTCACTGTCCCAGCACTCACTCACTTTCCCAGCACTCACTCACTCACTGTCCCAGCACTCACTCACTGTCCCAGCACTCACCCACTCACTGTCCCAGCACTCACTCACTCACTCACTGTCCCAGCACTCACTCACTCACTGTCCCAGCACTCACTCACTGTCCCAGCACTGACTCACTCACTGTCCCAGCACTCACTCACTCACTGTCCCAGCACTCACTTGCTCACGCAATGTCCCTCCAATCACTTACTCACTCTCCCAGCACTCACACAATCACTGTCCTAGCACTCACTCACTGTCCCACCACGCGCTCATTCATTCACTCACTCTCTCACTCAATCAATCACTGTCCCAACACTCAGTCACTCACTGTCCCAGCACTCACTCAATCACTCAATCAGTCACTGTCCCAGCACTCGCACACTCACTGTCCCAGCACCCACTCACTCACTCACTGTCCCAGCACTCACTCACTCACTGTCTCAGCACTCACTCACTGTCCCAGCACTCACTCACTCACTGACTCACTGACTCACTGACCCAGCACTCACTTACTCACTCACTGTCCCAGCACTCATTTGCTCACTGACTCACTCACTCACTATCCCAGCACTCACTCACTCACTTTCCCAGCACTCGCTCACTCACTGTCCCAGCAGTCACTCACTATCCCAGCACTCACTCATTCTCTCACTCACTATCCCAGCACTCACTCATTCTCTCACTCACTGTCCCAGCACTCACTCACTCACTGTCTCAGCACTCACTCATTCTCTCACTCACTGTCCCAGCACTCACTCATTCTCTCACTCACTGTCCCAGCACTCACTCACTCACTCACTGTCCTAGCACTCACTTACTCACTGTCCCAACAGTCACTTACTCACTGACTGTCCCAGCACCCAATCACTCCCTGTCCCTTCAGTCACTCACTCTCCCTGCACTCACTCACTCACTGTCCCAGCACTCACTCACTCTCCCTGCACTCACTCACTCACTGTCATAGCACTCACTCACTGTCCCAGCACTCACTCACTGTCCCAGCACTCACTCACTCACTCATTCACTCACTGTCCCAGCACTCACTCACTCACTCACTCATTCACTCACTCACTGTCCCAGCACTCACTCACTCACTATCCTAGCACTCACTCACTCACTGTCCCGGCACTCACTCACTCACTCACTGTCCTAGCACTCACTTACTCACTGTCCCAACAGTCACTTACTCACTGACTGTCCCAGCACCCAATCACTCCCTGTCCCTTCAGTCACTCACTCTCCCTGCACTCACTCACTCACTGTCATAGCACTCACTCACTGTCCCAGCACTCATACACTCACTGTCCCAGCACTCACTCACTCTCCCTGCACTCACTCACTCACTGTCATAGCACCCACTCACTGTCCCAGCACTCACCCACTCACTCACTGTCCCAGCACTCACTCACTCACTGTCCCAGCACTCACTCACTCACTGTCCCAGCACTCACTCATTCACTGTCCCAGCACTCACTCATTCACTGTCCCAGCACTCACACAATCACTGTCCCAGCACTCACTCACTCACTGTCCTAGCACTCACTTACTGTCCCACCACGCGCTCACTCATTCACTCACTCTCTCACTCAATCAATCACTGTCCCAGCACTCGCAGACTCACTGTCCCAGCACTCACTTAGTCACTCTCTGTCCCAGCACTCACTCACTCACTGTCCCAGTACTCACTCACTCACTCACTGTCCCAGCACTCACTGACTCACACACTCACTCACTCTCTCACTCTCTCACTCACTGTCCCAGCACTCACTTACTCACTCACTGTCCAGGCACTCACTCACTCACTCACAGTCCCAGCACTCACTCACTCTCTCACTCACTCACTCACTCACCACTCTCTCACTCACTCACTCACTCTCACACTCACTCACTCACTGTCCCAGCACTCACTCACTCACTGTCCCAGCACTCTCTTACTCACTCACTGTCCCAGCACTCACTCACTCACTCACTCACTGTCCCAGCACTCACTCACTCACTCAATCACTCACTCACTGTCCTCGCACTCACTTGGTCACTGTCCCAGCTCTCATTCACTCACTCACTGTCCCAGCACTCACTCACTCACGGTGCCAGCACTTACTTACTCACTCACTGTCCAGGCACTCACTCACTCACTCACTGTAACCCTCACTGTCCCAGCACCCACTCACTCACTGTCCCAGCACTCACTCACTGTCCCAGCACTCACTCACTCACAGTCCCAGCATTGACCCACTCACTGTCCCAGCTCTCACTCACTCATTGTCCCAGCTCTCACTTACTCATTCACTGTCCAGGCACTCACTCACTCACTCACTGTAACCCTCACTGTCCAGGCACTCACTCACCCACTCACTCACTCACTCGCTCTCTCACTCACTCACTCACTGTCTCAGCACTCACTCACTGTCCCAGCACTCACTCACTCTCTCACTCACTCACTCACTCCCTCTCTCACTCACTCACTCACTGTCCCAGCACTCACTTGCTCACGCAATGTCCCATCACTCACTCACTCACTCACTCACTCAATCACTCACTGTCATAGCACTCACTCACTCACTCCCTGTCACAGCACTCCCTCACCTACTCACTCAGTCACTCGCTCACTCGCTCACTCACTCACTGTCCCAGCACTCATTCACTCACTGACTGTGTGCCTACTTGCATGCTGAGAACCTTGCACTGGTGTTTTGTGACCTGCCCCCTCAGCCAGAGATACCAGGCTGATGTTACTTCTATTTTGCTGTGCCGTTTAGAGCAGACATAAAGCCAGGGAGTTTGGAAGTCACCAGTCAGCAGTGAAGTCAAAGGGGAACAGCCTTCACTCTGGGATGTCCCAGCAGTGTACATCCAACCTGTCGTGCCTGTGCTGGGACCTAGACATGGTCAGTCACTACCCTGGGGTGCTTACAGACAAGATTCTCTTGCCGTAAGGGGAATGTCAGGCAGTGCAACCAATGTCTAGCCGTTAATAGTCCTCCAGTGGGTTGATTCGCTCCTGGAATGACAGAAGGTCAGGTATTGAGGTGTACGTGGATGGTATAGCTATTACAGTTGGCGCAGGTGCGGACGTGTCCCAAGTGAGTGAGTGGGCACCACAGACGGCAACTGGACAGGTATTTTCCCCAGGGTGGGGGAGCTCCAGAACCGGACGGCATAAGTTTAAGGTGAGAGGGTCAAGATTTTAACAGGACCTGAGGGGCAGCATTTTCTCACATTACTTCATTGAAGGAAATCATGTGGTTCGGTCCATTCAGCCCATTTTAAGAGCCAATTAGCTTAGTTTCCCAAAAAGTAGATGAGTAGTTAATTTATTATTTTTCTCTTTGTGAGATTAGTTGAAGGATAAATGATAAATGCATATATGGATCGAGCTGCCAAAGGAAGTCATAGGTGCAGGTACAATTCCAGCATTTTAAAAACGTTTGGAAAATTACATGGCTAGGGAAGGATTAGAAGGATGTGGGTCAAATGCAGGCAATGGGCACCCGGTCAGTTTAGGAAATGCGTTTGGCATGGGTGAGTTGGGCCGAAGGGCCTGTTTCCGTGCTGCATGACTCTATGAGTGGAGTTTGAGGTTGTGGTGATTATAGTGAGCGGGGACGATGTTTCAGGCAATAGTGAAAATGGGAAATCATGAGCCTTGGTAGGAGGTGGGTACAATAACAGAAAGTTATTGACCTTCTTCATACATTTCTGGGTAGTCCTTGAGACAGCTGGCACTGCTTTAACCCAGATGGCAACTTCAGACCAGGTCATGCATGGCCTGGTGCCATGGTCTCTGCTGCTGGTGATGGGGGAAATAGTTGCTCCCATCTCTGCACCAGCCCAACCAGCAGATTCTGTAGATCCCTGTACACAAAGCGGGATGCCAGTTACCCCTCCCGGTGCCACATTTGGTGTAAATGTTGGCAAGTGCGTAGGGAGCTCCAGTCTGGAAGTAACACTGTGTGAAGATGGATGGACACAGCAGGCCAAGCAGCATCAGAGGAGCAGGAAAGCTTGATGTTTCGGGTCGGGACCCTTCTTCAGAAATGGGGGAGGGGAAGGGGATTCTGAAGAAGGGTCCCGACCCGAAACGTCAAGCTCTCCTGCTCCTCAAATGCTGCTTGGCCTGCTGTGTTCATCCAGCTTCACACCGTGTTATCTCAGATTCTCCAACATCGGCAGTTCCTGCTATCTCTCTCCAGCCTGGAAGTGCTTGTCTGGGTGCACAATGAGGTGTTAAATGTGGCACTGGTGCAAGGCATGGTCTTTCAGCAGATATCCAGTGAGCGGTGAGTAGTTCCAGGGACAGTGAATGATAAAACAGAGCTTGAATTGGATGTGGGGGATGTCATAGGTGGTTAATGAGATCGGTTTGGCAAGACACTGTGAGAAATCTCACTGAGCGAATATCTCCAACAATCTCAAAGCAGTTTGTCTTAGTTGAAGAAAAACATATGATTTGAGTACATTTTTCTGAAAGAAAAAAGAGTTTTCAGAAGAAGGGTCCAAACCTGAAACATCAGCCTTCCTGCTCCTCTGATGCTGCTTGGCCTGCTGTGTTCATCCAGCTCTACACCTTGTTATCACAGATTCTCCAGCATCGGCAGTTCCTATTGTCTCTGAGTACATTTTAGGAGCTTGTTTTCCCAAAATATGTATGAATAATTCATCTATTACTTTTCTGTTTGTGAGACTAGTGGAAGGATAAATGATTGACCAAGGGGCAATGCAATTCTTTGAAGAATAACTGAACAATTTTTGTTTGAGAAACTTGAATAGGATGGCAGGGTTTTAGCCTCTTAAATATAGGGTTGCAGCTCTCTCCGTCATTGTAATACTTCAATGTCAGTCTTGAAGAAGGAGTAAAGTCTAAGGGTGGGTGTTGAAGCCATCACATTCTAACTCTGACAGACAAGAGGTAATCATAACTCTCACAATGGTTTCCAAGAAGATGTCATGATGAAGTGAGGGAATGTTATTGCATTGAATGTCAGTGATACCCAGTACCAGTTTCTGCTAAAACATTAATAGATTAACATTCATGAAGCTTCTCAACTGGCTTTTAAATTTGAAGTTAAATTTTTAGTAGGGTGTACTTGCTTGATTTCCCAGTATGTGGTCTCTGCCATGAAAGAGCTTTAGGGCCCTGAACAAGCTTTGCAATGTGGCACGGAGCTGCTTCTCGCTGGGTATAAATAGCACAGTGTGGGCAGAGTTAAGGAAGAGAGAAGCTTATGGAAAGTTAGACAGAAGCTGAAGTTTATGTGATGAATAAAATCAGAAGTCTCATGGCACCGGGTTAGAGTGCAACAGGTTTATCTGAAATCACAAACTTTTGGAGCACTGCTCCTTCACCTGATGAAGGGACAGTGCTTAGGAAGCTTGTGATTTCGAATAAACTGGTTGGACTATAACCTGGTATCATGTGACTTCTGACTGCATCCACCTCAGTCCAACACCGACATCTCAAACTTAACAGCCAGGGAATGATAGACTAGAGAAGCCTATGGAGTAAATCAACAAGCTTTAGGCAATAAAGAATATGTTATGATCTTTCAAGAATGTAATCCTAAGATTAGAGTCTGGTACAACTGTGATCACCAGCTGTTGTAGTACGTCATCAATAACATGTAATAAACAAGATAATAAAGAAGCCTGACCCTAGAGACAGTTGCTGACTTTGGGCTTTCTCAGTCTATCTTGACCCCAAAACTCAGGCATAAAGCCACATGATGAAAGATACACAATCACTCCTATTGTTTTTGAATTAAATTTCTCCCCCCCCCACCCCAACCCCGACTCCCCTTTGAGTTCAATATATTCCTAAGATGTGGATGACTCTAAGAGTTTGGCAGGAAATTCCACATTATGACCCTGCAACAAGCAAATGATGGAGAGGCATTTGCAAACCAGGATCGTGTGTAAATTGGCAATCATTTACTTTAAAACATGAAAATGTGTCAACCAACAAAGCAGGGGAAAAGAATTTGAGTTGACTGTCATTGACAGGGATAAGTGTCAGCTTGTTATTTCCATTGCTGTCAAACTGTAGATGTAGAAAACAGGCAGCTGGTTGACTGTCAACCATTCTGAACTGTCAAGCAAACTCAACAATGTTCCAGTAATGCTACATGGAAACACAGTGAGAGTGATTTCAAGACAGCAGTACCTTTTGGAAATGTTATTGGATAACCCAGTGATTACAGGCACTCATCGTGAGGTGCCCCATTGATCCTGAGCAATACAGGTGTGAGTAGCAGTCTTGGATGATCCAGAAACTTGTGCGGTAGGAATCAATGAGATGAACAGGACCTTTGGATGATGTTTTCACTTTGTTGTGATAACTTGTAGGCTTATAGAGGCACAGGTGTTGCTGGTGAGCTAGCTCAGGTCTCATGGCCGAGGCACTGGAATGAAGCTAGACTCTCCTTCAGTTAGTTAGAGATAGTAAGAACAGCAGATGGTGGAGATAACACAGTGTGGAGCTGGAGGAACACAGCAGGCCAGGCAGCATCAGAGGATCAGGAAAGCTGACGTTTTGGGTCATTTTTGAAGAAGGATCCCGACCCGAAATGTCAGCTTTTCTGCTCCTTTGATGCTGCCTGGCCTGCTGTGTTCCTCCAGCTCCACACTGTGTTATCTCTCCTTCAGTTATGTTTTTTGTTCTGAAGCTATGCAAAATGGCACCAGAGTGTGACAAAAGTTGAAGCTTTTTGCTGTTTTACTGTATTTGCATTGTAAACTGCAAATGATAGATAAATCATTCAAATTCAATTCAATTCAAAAAGGTAGTTTTTCTGTCTATGCTGGGAATTAAGGTGAATTTATTGATAACTCTTGAAACCTGATTCTGGTTCAATTCAACCTTTGAAGAGAAGTAATATGTTCCTTGCTGAATGATCTTCTCTCCTAAGGGAGCTGCCCTGATACTGCACCAGGGGGCTACTTCACACAAGCTCCCAGATTTAGATGAGATTATGCTGGATAACAGAAAACCTACCACAGAGAAACGGGCTATTCAGCCCAAATAGACCATATTAGCATTTAGATACTACTCAAGTTTCCTCTCAACAATCCTGCTTTAGTTCTGTTATTATGATCCTCTCCTCTCTTCTCCCCTTAACTTATCTAGTCCGTTCATGTCAAACACTCCCTGTGGAAGTGGCTTCCTCAATCCCACCACTCTTTAGGTAAAGAATTTCTTCTGAATTCCCAATCAGATTCCTAGACACTATCTTATAAACTTAATGGTCTGTCAGTGGTCTGGTATAGTGGTCTCTCAACCTGACTTGGTGGTCTCTTGGTCACCTGGAATAGGGGATTCTCAGACTGGTATGGTGGTCTCTCTGTGGCCCAGCATGGTGGTCTCTCGGGACCCAACGTGGTGGTCTCTCAGCCTGACGTGGCCTCAGAGTGGACTCCTAGCTTTGATGTGATTCTAGAGCAGTGTCCTGGCCACAAGAGCTTTGAAGTGAAGCCCAGCATGGACTAGACGCTGGGAGCCTGAGATGGCTGGGTGAGAATGCCTGTTATTCTGAACATTTTACTTGTTTATCTGTAAAATTTATTCTTATGATCCATAATGCTGTACTTTTCATTTCTTTATTTTTGTACTTTTCCCCTAATAATTTACACGGAAGAATCTGTATGTAGGTACTTTTGGGCCTGTGTTTGCTCTGAAGGTGGTGACTTGTAAATTTTGCACTGCACTCATTTGAGGATATATGATTATTAAGCTAATTCTAATTCTAATTCCATGGCCTCTAGTTCTGCTCTTCTCCACAAATAGAAACATTCTCTCTGTAGTCACTCTATCGAGACTTTTCATACTCTTAAGGACCTGAATTAGGTCAACTCCTCAGCTGGGAGGGGAGCTGTATCAACCTGTCATTTCTCCCGGGGGCTATATGTAAGCCCACATGCTCCTCAGACGTTCCTTGTAAATATTTACACGACCCTTTCCAGTGTCTTTCCAGCCTTCATTTAGCTTAACCTGTGCATGCAAAGATACATTTTGAAAAATGGATACAGTTGGAATAAGAGTCAAGCTTTTGAAGATTTTTTTCAAAAAGAGAAAAAGAATTGAAGCTGTGACAAGGATGGAAGAAAACTGAAATAAAGCAATGTTAAGAGCATGATAATAATTCAGTTCATCATAGTTCCAGCTAAAGAGTTGAAATTTAATTACTTCAAACCCATCAAATTATTAAAAGAAAATGTTTCTCTCTCCCATGGAAGTGAGTTGGACTGGGTCATGCTGCAAGTAGAGCACAAGGTGTTCTTAAAATTCCCATTATATTTATAAGCTGTAGAGAGTGTGTGATTCGAGTACAAAGATTAATCCATTCATAGTGATTTGTTTATTGTTGTATTTCTACAGCGTGTTTAAAAATCTTTGAATTTGTATATCAGGTGAATAGACATTTTTTTCTTGTCTAACTTCATTTCTGTTGTCAATGAAGCTTGGTTTTGTTTTACTGTTAAAACAGTGACTGCAATACTCTGTGTGTATATCTTAGAAAAAGATCACTTCTGTAACAAACATCCAGTTAGGATCCTGTTGGGATCTGGCCTGTCCAGTGCTGAGATCAAGCGGACATCACGCTAAAACATCCGGGCCGCTAAATCATAATAATACAAGACCTCCTTATTCCTTCAATCGCAATGGAAATTTTCATGTTTATCTGTGCTGATGGTGCATTCTGCTGAACTGCTCAGCAAAGGAAAGCATCACAACTAAACTCCACTCTGTGCTCACAAGATGCCCACGTTTGTTTGGAGCCGATGCAGAAAGATTAGGAACCTGGATCCTGATTGAGATTAATTTATGGACATAGCCATTTCCTCATCCTCTAGTTGAATATCAGTGCCCATTTGAAGGACAATTGAAAGTAATGTGTACTGATTTCAGAGCAAGTGCAGCTTTTTTTATAATGGGAAGAATTTGAAAATTGTGCCAATTGACTTTCAGTTGGGATGTCCTCACATATCTCTTGGCCAGTTAATTAATTTGAACATGTAGACCTAATTTTCGATTGAGGTAATGGTTCCACCCACCAGGTGGAAAACGGGGAGCATGCCCTTCCTTCTGAGAGAATTAGAAATCATGATTAGATTGTCATTTTTTCTCAACACTTCATTTTCTGTGAAATAAATGCATTGAGGCCAGTATCCTGTCACCAAGTCACCATTTATTTAAATATGAACATCCCTTAACTTTCACACTGCCTCTTCAGAGCCAACTGTCAAAATGAGCAGAACCTCTGACACTCCTGTTTATATCTGTCAGCCAGGGCTCCCTGACTGCAGCAGATTAACAGCCCCAAACAGGGAACTCATGTTTTATTAGGTCCGCCTGGCTGACCTCATTACAATCACAACATCCTGAGGTTGCAAATTCTGTCCCCTTCTGGCAGATTGTAGCCCCCCCCTCCAATTCCCTTTCCATGAGCTGTTGGCCATTCAGAGATCAGGTACAGCAGTGCCACTGGGACTGGTGGCTCATGGGGGTACTGCAGCCAGTTGCAAACTAGGAAGATTGGAGACCTGACCACAAAGTAAATGTGATGGGATTTGAAGAGGCAGGAGAAGAAATGCTGGTTGCAGCCAAAAGGCGAGGGAAGGTGAAGTAGTTGGTCATGGCCGTTTCTGCTGGTTGTGGGGCCTTCTGTGAGGCATAGGGAAGACTGAGAGGCCTCACCTCCTGTCATGCCCCTTCACCTGCACAATGCTCGATGCAGCAGGCACATAACTGGCCCTTAATCGACTACATCAGGCTCTTCATTAGTGTAAAAGGTAGATGGACCAATCAAACTCTCTCTTGTTACCATTATAATTTGAGTGGAGGAAGGTAGCTTAGCATTGTACTGCCACTCCAAACAATTTCACTGCACCCACCCATGGGTTCAAGCCCCTTTGCTGGCGGTGCGAATGTGTATGAATAAGAGTGTGTGAGAGTCTGCGTGTGTGTCTGAGTGCGAATGTCCAATTGTATGTATCTGAGTGTGTGCATGTGTGTCCTTGTGTGCATGAGAGTATGCATATGTATGTGTGTGTGCGTGTGAGTTGGCGTGTGCAAGCAAGTGAGTGTGTCCAAGCATGAGTGTGTTTGTGTCCGTGTGCAAGTTGTGGAATGATGGCATTGTGGTGGGTGGGAGAGGTTGTGATTGAGTGAGCAGGAGATGCCAGCTACAGAAACCTTCAGAGCCAATGCTGCTAATACAAAGTCTTCCCAAAGAATAACGATGAGCAGTAGCTCTGCTCTGGCTGAGGGAAGAGAGAGGACCAAGACTTTATGGAGAATTGGCTACTGTTCAAATTGCGCACAGACTGGGCTCCGTACAGTGTCATATTCAAACGTTTGGCCTCCCGTGCTTAATGACCAGAAGAATCAGAGCCTGCTCAAATCAAGGACTATTCTTCAAACTCATCACTGATATATATGTAGAGACAATAGTCGGACCAGTGGAGCAGTGCTTTGAGGACCTTGTCTCGTAATGTTCTTGTGTGACACTGCGTTGATTGTGCCCCTGTGTAATGAATGAAAGGACAGCTGACCTGACATAGCAGGTTACTGCTTTCACAAAGCCAATAGCTTGTGGTGAAGCTTTTGCATAACTTTATGTGGAGTTTTTCCATCTTTGACGTGCTAGCTGGAGCTAAATTCCACAGCTTTGCTCAAAATCTGCGCACCATGATTGTACTGAAGTTAATAAGGGAGCAGGATACAGTAGTCAGTGCGTATTCAAGGATGATAGCTCTGACAATGCAACATTGTCTTTGTAATGTGCTGAACTCACAGCCCAGATTATAAACTCAAACCTCAGGATAACTAGGCTTCATCAACCAAATCCCCTTCATATCTTTATTTTAGTCATTTGCACCAACAACTTCTTTGTCATCAATTATTATTCTCACAACCAATCTTAAGAGATGCTCATTAATCCCTCAGTGAATAGTGCTTCAGAAATATAGTTAATTACAAGCCATTCCAATAATACATTCATAAATTTATTGACATATTAAACATACTGCCTCATGTAAATATAGCTATAAAGTGCAAGAATTAAACTTTTCTGATGTCCTTTAAGCTCTCACTAGCTCCCAGTCTCATGCAGTATTTACAGTTACTAAGTCCTCAAGCCTTTCTGCTTAAAGATGTGATGCCTATAAACGCTAGCTTGCAGCCTTAAGCCATTTGCTTCCAGCTAGAAGTATTGAAAACATTTTCCAACACACTCCACGTTATTACAGAATGATTCACAAAGGAAGTCCTTTCTCTCCAGTGAACTCCAGTGAAGAAAAGCAGCACCTAAATCTATTGGTTGTTCTCATAAGGGTAGCAACAATTCCATTCCTTGCTCAGACTGTGGTAGAAGCCATGCTTCCATTAGTTGTGCTTTCCTCTCTGTTGGGTGATTGAAGTCCTAGTCCTGGCCCATGAGTGCATAATGCAAGGTGAGATGATTCACAACAGGAATAGGCTGTAAACATAAGGCCACCATCTGCCACTTCAGCTGAGCTCCAAATAATCTTGTGACAGAAGTGTTACTATACCATAGAATCCCTACAGTGTGGAAGCAGGCAATTCAGCCCATTGAGTCCACACCGAGCCTCCGAATAACATCCCACCCAGGTCCAACCCATCGGTAACTCTACATTTCCCCTAGCCAACCCACCAACCCCTGGTCACTGTGGACAATTTAGGATGGCCAATCCACCCTAACCTACACATCTTTGGACTGTTGGATGAAACTGGAGCACCCAGAGGAAATCCACGCAGACAGAGGGAGAATATGGAAACTCCACACAACCGGCGCCCGAAGGTGGAATCAAATGCGAGTCCTTGACACTGTAAAGCAACAGTGCTAAACACTGAGGTAATATTTATCACATAGAATCATACAGCATGAAACTGACCCTTTGGCCCAACCAGTGCATGCTGACCATGGGGAAGTAATGGCCAGTAGTATTATCACTTATCTAACAAAAACCATGAACCCATTATTGATTGTTGGAAAAGCCCAGTTGGTTTACTAATGCCCTTTAAGGAAGGAAACTTTCCTGGTCTGGCCTACATGTGACTCCAAACCCAAAACAATGTGGTTGACTCATAACTTTCCTGTGGGCAATTGGGGATGGGCTATGAATGCTGGTCTGACCAGTGATGCCCTCATCCCATGAATAACCCCGAACTAAACTGGCATCATATGCCTGCCTTTGGCCCATAACCCTCCAAACTTTTCCTATTCATGTACCTGTCCAAATGTTTTCTAAATGTTCTAACTATACCTGCAAATGCCACTTCCTCTGGCAGTTCATTCTATGTATGAACCACCCTTGAGTCCCTTTTAAATCTTTCTCTTCTCCCCTTAAAATTATACCCTCTGGTTTTAGCCTCCCCTATCCTAAGGAAAAGACTTCAGCTATTCATCTTATTTATGCCCCTCATGATTTTATAAAATGTATAAGGTCCCCCTTCAACCTCCTATGCACAGTAAGAAAAGCCCAAGACTATCCAAACTCTCCTTATAACTCAAAGCCTTCAGTCCTGGCAGTATCCTGGTAAATCTTCTCTAAACCCTCTCCAGTTTAATAATATCCTTCCTATGGCAGGTTAACCAGAACTGTACACAGTACTCCAAAAGTGGCCTCACCAATGTCCCGCACAACCTCTACATGATGCCCCCACTCCTATACCCGATAGTCTGAACAATGAAGGCAAGCACACCAAATGCCGCCTTTACCACTCTGTCTAGTTGTGACCCAACTTTCAATGAGCTATCTGCCTGCACCCCTTGCTTTGTCAATCTCTGTTGATAACACTCCCCAAGGCCCTATTATTAACTTTGTAAGTTCTGCACTTTTTCTTACCAAAATACAACACCTCGCATTTATCTCAATCCAGCTCCATTTGCCACTCCCTGGCTATTGGCCCATTTGATCAGGATTGTTTTGTACTCTCAAATAAGCTTCATTGTCCACTACATCACCGATTTTGGCATCATCTGCAAACTTACTAACCTTGCTTTCTTATACTCTCATTTAAATAATTTATACAAATGACAAACTGCTGCAGAGCCAGCACTGAACCAATTGCACTAAAACTGATAATCATTGTTGTTTATCAAGTGTTGCTGCATACAGATTAATTCCCCTGTTTCTTACATTACAATTGTGACAACAGCCAACACTTGTACAGTCAAATAAAGGCAACTGGAAAAAGAAACAAAAACTGCTCAAGCAAGTTAGCAAGTTTGGTAATATCTATGGACAGAGAAACAGAATTAACATTTTGAGTCCAATATGACAGTTTTGAAGAAGATTTATAGCAGACTTGAAACATTAACTCTGTTTCTCTCTCTACAGATGATGCCAGATCTGCTGAATTTCTCCAGCACATTCTGCTTTTATGTTCGATTTGTACAATACCTTTCAACCTAATAAAAAGTCACAAGATGCTTCACTGGGGCATTATAAAGGAAAATTAGTCTCTTTAAAAACACTTCAATGATTTTAAACTGTATAGTATTGTCCAGAGGATGTGAAATAAATGCAAGCCTTTTGTTTTTAACTTTTATCTCTGTACAATATACTACCATATGATGCTTCACTCAGCTTCAATATATATGTTTCTGTATTCGAGGTGCCAAAATTGTCTTGGAGTTTTGTAGCATCAAAACTTAATCTCTAAGATAATGCCCTAATTGAGTCTCCGGGGGTGGGGTCGGGGCGGGGTGGGGGGGGGGGGGGGGGGGGAGTGGGGCAGTGGAATCATAAAGGGTACCTGCTCAAATAAGTTCAGTGGGAAGTGGCAAGATAGCTGGGGGTAAGTTTTCCACTTTTTGGAGTCATCGCTCCAGCTCGGAAGATGGCTGCGATTGTTGGAAGTCAATTATTTTAATCTTGGAACTGTTTATGGAGGATAATGTCGTCAGCTCAGTCATCTTCTGCTGCTTCATCAATGACTTCCCCTCCATCATAAGGCCAGAAGGAGGATGTTTACTGCATTGGCTAATCCTTGAAAACTGAAATCTCTTCACTGTGCTCAGCAATGGAACATATTTCTGCCAATCCAATATAGTCACAGGTTTTCATCTTTATCCAGAGTGAAACAAATCTCTTGTGCTAAAACAGCTAAATTCAATGGATTCTGTCTTTTGTTTGGGACCTATGGAACCATTTGGAATCTTCTGCCTGTTATCCTTTGACTGACGTTCCATGACTGCTTGTTCAGTAATTAAATCTTCTGTAGCCTGTTGTATCATGCCTCACTCGTTCTGGACCAATTGTTTCTTTACTTTTGACCAGTTTTACTTCTACCTTATTGAGGAAATTTGAGGTTAAGACATGCATTCAATCTCAAGAGTGAGAATTCTTTATTATGGTCTACATATAAGATTTCTGGCACCTGTTTACTGGGGAGTTGCTTGTAGCATTTCTTTAACTTTAAGTGCGATACCTCCTGGACCATATCATTGTATTAAAGCCCACCTCCCATGAAACAATAAAATAATGGAATATAAATAATAAGATTTATATATTGGTGTGAAAACCACTCAAACTATATTAAATGTGATAGCTAGTCAAATATGAAGACAGAGTTTGTTTTCTATGTGTTAGCCGGCATTACAAATAACACAAAAAGTTGGGCTCTTAATCAATCAAATCTCTGGACGTTTATTAATCACAGAAACATTACATTTCACCACATGCCGTCTGAACTGGCTCCCGAAATGTGCGTTTTGACTTCATAGAACCCCTGCAGTGTGGAAACAGGTCATTTGACCCAACAAATCCACACTGACTGTTTGAAGCGCATCTTACCCAGACTCATCACCCTACCCTATCACTGTAACCCTGCACTTCCTATTGGCTAATTCACATTACTTACACATCCCTGAACACTGTGGCAATTTATCAAGGCCAATCCACCTAACCTGCATATCTTTGGACTGAAACCAGAGCACCGGGAGGAAACTCACGCAAACACGGAGAGAATGTGCAAACTCCACACAGGCAGTCATCTGAGGCTGGAATTGAGCCTGGATCCCTCATGCTGTGAGGCAGCAGTGCCAACCACTGAGCCACTGTGCCACCCTCAGCTTAGTGCCATTCTCTTGCTTTATCCGCATAAAATTAGTACACTGTTTCTGCTGTACCAACCATCTGATGCTCTATTGAAAGCCTCAGTTGTAGCTGCCTTCATCACAATTCCAGCCAATCCATTCCAGACCTGAAAAGGATTTTTCTTCACATTGCACTAGCTATTTTTGCGAATTACTTTATACCTATGCTGCCTTGTTGCTCATCCTTTCGGAAGAGGGAATATTTAAGGTCATGAGTATGGTGCCCTGTCAACAGTCTAGAAGGCAAGGGCATCTTCAACTGTAGCATTAGGCCATACAGGGCCTGGATCCACAGGTTTCAGGTTCAATTCACAGTCATCACAATCTGATCAGATACACAGGGCATGATAAGATGGAAGTTGCAGTTCCTTGTTGCGTTACAGATAGGGAAAGAGTCTCCTGTCTCCTGAACTGCCTTTACATCCTGCACCCATCCCTGGGCTGGCCTCAGGGAATTAACAGAGAGGAGGACATGAACAACACTAGAGTTTGGTATTGGGTGATTTTTCCTGCCAAGTTACATGAATCAACAATGGTAGTGAACATGCTAGTCAGTCCTGTCACCCGGATGGCTAGGGTGTAGTTTAGCACCAACAGTGTCAAAGCACCAATCCCTGTTAGATCATGATTCAGCCAAAGTAGGTCTTCCTTCTTGCCTTACCCCAGAGTAAGATCACTGCAGACGGAGTGATTCAGCAACACCTCAGCAACTGAGATTGGACCTGGAAGAGGAGACTGAAGATCAGAAAATATGGAAAATGTTGAAAAAAGGAAGACCGTGTCAGAGGTATAAGGTAACTAGCAGGTTTCTTTTGAGTACACAGCCAGCTGCTGGTTGAACATATTTTTCCCCTAATCAGTCTGTTACACCCCTCTAGAGCAGGTGGGGTTTGAACCTGGCCCTCTTGGCCCAGCAGTAGGGATGCTACCACTGTGTGGAGTATGCACATTCTCCCTGACTCTGTGTTGGTTTCCTTCAGGTGCTCCGGGTACCTCGCAGTCCAAAGATGTGCGGGCTAGGTGGATTAGCCATGCTAAATTGGCTGTAGTGTTCAGAGAGGTGTAGATTAGATGGGTTATAGGGGAATGGGTCTGGGTGGGATGCTCTGAGGTTTAGTATGGACTTGTTGGGCCAAAGGGCCTGCTTCCACACTGTAGGGGTTCTATGATTCTATGACTCATACCTTTACTACTTCCTTCTGCCCTGTGTATCCCTCAACTTTCCTGAATACTTATTAACAAATAAACTAACTATATACACTAATGTGGTGGCTCAGGTATACACGTAAAAACTAGATTAGGGATAGTTTGAATCACCAGATCTATAGGTCCAGAGGTAGGGACATTACCAATAGACGTCAAGTTTTACAATTTTAGCCAACCCCGTTCAGATATAATACAACAGGTCTGCAGGGCAGATGGCACTTGATCCCAGGACTCCTAGTTCAGTAGTAGGGACACTGCCACTGCACCACAAGAGCCCTCTGACAATATTAGACCAAAAATTCGGCACAATCTCGTACTGTAGTGATGGTACTTTACTGGAGACTTCAATAAGCCAAACAGCTATCACAGTTTCTTTTGCATTGTTAAATGCTCTGTTGATATCCTGGACCAATAGAGATTGCCGCAAACACCACTACTAGATATTTATCTAATTAACCTGTTCAGGGATGTCATTGCACATCTTTAAAGCAGGTGGGACTTGAAAACTTGAACTCAGGTCTACTGGCTCAGAGGTAGGGACATTACTACGTGACTACAAGAGCTGCTAACTGAAATCAAACCCTACATGTTGCTGGAGAATTAGCATGTACCTTGATTATTGAATCAATTACATTCTCACTGTACTGACAATCCTAACTCCCAGTCTACTTTATATGCTTACTTAGATTACATACCTAGTTGGCTGATTAACTAGCTGCCTGCTTGCTAACAGACTAACTGTTGACTGAATGTACAGAGAGTAAAATGGGGATCTCTCTTATACGAAGTCCTGTGTGGGGTCCAAGGAGCTTTGACAAATTAAACACAGAAATGGATGAGTGGCACGAAGCAGAGGGAGATGGTTAAGGGATGTTTCGGTGACTGGAAAACTGTGTAGAGTAGAATCTTGCAGAGATCAGGGTTGGGGTCCTTGCTGTTTGTGGGACACATAAATGATTTAGAATTGAATGTAAGAGTTTTCATCATCAAGTTCATAGATCGTATGAAAATTGGTGAGGTGATAAATAGTGAGGAAATGTCTTAGGTCTAGGAGAGCATCTAAGAGGTTATTTTCAGATTTGGTTGAATGTAATTAGGAGAAGTCTTATCAACAGCAATTTGCTTAAATATAAATATTTATTGAGTGACAATAAAAGATGAAAAAAAAAGGAATATTAATGAAGTAAATAAAGAGACTGAAAAAGAGAGGAAAGAAAGAATAAGCCTCACGTCCTTCTGCCCATCGGGGACCCCTCGATTGATGGCTGGACTGGAAGCTGATATTGCTCCTGGCACCATTTGCAATCCTAGTCCAAGGTGAAGTCCAGCAACTCTCTCTCTCCCTCCCTCTTATACAGTGTAACGAACAGCCTGGCACAGAAACACAGCAGATGCAAGAGACAAAATTGTTGGCCGGTGCAGAAAACACAGCTACAGAAAAAAACAGGCTTCAGGTGCCATCTTTGGCCTATGAAAGAAATGCTCACAGGGCTCATTCAAGGCCATGCAGCCTGTCAAGTATCATCCTAAACTTTCCCGACCTAATTTCTCATCTTGTACAATCGACTTTCCCATGCAGCTGTCAAATATCATAGTTACTTCTTAGTCTTTCGGCCCATCCTATCCAGGAGGATAACCTTAGATTGCAGGAGGATATAGACAGGCTGCTCAAGTGGGCTGATGAGTAGCAAATGGGTTTCAATCCTGGTAAACAGGAGGTGGTTCAAATAGACAGGACAAATGAGGCAGGGGATTGGACAATGGACTTTAGGGCCCTGAAAAGCGCTGAGGATCAGAAGAACCTTGGTGTGCATATACATTGGCCCTTTAAGGCATCAGGACAGGTAGATAAGAGATAATAGGAACTGCCGATGCTGAAGAATCCGAGATAACAAGGTGTAGAAGAGCTGGTTGAACACAACAGGCCCAGCAGCATCAGAGGAGCAGGACCCTTCAAGGGTCTAGGCCCAAAACGTCAGCTTTCCTGCTTCTCTGATGCTGCTTGGCCTGCTGTGCTCATCCAGCTTCATGCCATGTTATGGGGACAGGTAGATAATGCGGTTAAGAAGGCATAAGGGCTACTTGGAGATAGTAAGAACTACCAATGGTGGAGTCAGAGATAACAGAGCGTGGAACTGGAAGAATATGGCAGACCAGGCAGCATCAGAGGAGCAGGAAAATTGACGTTTTGGGTTGGGACCCTTTTTTAGAAACGGGTCTTATATTATGGGATACTTGCCTTTTATTAACTGAGGCACTGAGCTTACGAGCAGGAAGCTGATGCTGAACCGTATACAATGTTGGTTACACGGCGAGATTACAGTGTGCAGGTCTGGAATCCTCACGAAAGGAGGGATGTGATCGTACTGGAGAGAGTATAGAGAAGATTTACCAGAATGTTGCCTGGGCCGGAGACTCTCAGCCTTAAAAGGAAATTGGACAGAGTGGGATTATTTTCCTCAGAGCAGAAGAGGTTGAGAGGGAGATGTGACTGAGATGTATCACATTATGAATGGTAAACATGGTGTAGACAGGAAGGAGCGTTTCCCTTTAATGAAAGGGATCAATGACCAGAGGACATAGATTTAAGGGAAGAGGTGGAACATTTCAAGGAAATGTAAGGAAAAACATTCTTCCCCAGAGGGTATTGGGAATCTGGAACTCACTGCCTGTAAGGGTGGTGGAAGCAGAAACACTTAGAACATTTAAGAAGTATTTAGATTTACACTTGTGTTGTCAAGGCTGGGAAATTGCATTAGAAGAGGTAGGTGCTCGCTCTCAACTAGCACCGACTCAATGGGTCGATGAGCCTTTTTCTGTGTTGTACATTTCTATGAGTCTGGAGTGTTACATGTCATGTCATCAGGCGGCCTTACAGGATCAATGCCCTTCTGAGATCTGTGCAGGTATACGATGCTAAGCTCCATGTTCAATTTTCCCTCAAAACAAGCATTTTTACTTTGAAACCTTAACAAAAACCAACGGAAAGGTATACATTGAAAGAAGAAGAAAGGAGGTCAGGAGAAGAAAATGGAAGACACAGTAGAATGAGGGGACCTCTGACTTCCCACCAAAAGTGAGGACCAGTGGAGAGTGAAGGCTGAATGACTGGTGAGGCAATAATGAATCATGAGAAAGCACATGGACCAATTTGAAGAAGAGGAAGGAAGGGCAGCATGAGAAGGTCACTGTAGAAGAGGGAATGCATTGTGCAATAGATATAAGAAGTAAGCAACTAGTGAAGGGTTTGGGAAAGTAGACAACATACATTGCAGTTTCCCCAGCCTGCCCCAATCCAAGGGGCATCCTATACTGACAGTAAAATAGTGACACCCTGAAACAGTAGCAGTTGTCCTCCCAGCAAACAGAAAAGGGAAGGTGGAGGAAAAAACCAGTGAGGAGACAGCAAAGGAAGGTGCTTAGGGGGAAGATAGAGAGAAGAGGTTTGGGGAGTGGGCAAGACGTTTTGGGAGAGAGGGCAAGAGGTTTTGGGAGAGTGAAGAAGAGGTTTGGGAAGAGAGCAGGAAGAGGTTTGGGGAGGGAGAGGGAGAAGTGGTTTGGGGAAAGAGAGGGAAGAGGTTTGGGGAGAAATGTAAGATGTTTGGGGAGAGAGGGGGAAATGATTTTTGGAGAGATGAGGGGCAAGAGGTTTAGGGAAAGAGAGAAGGAAGAGGTTTAAGGAGAGAGCAGAAGAGGTTTGGGAAGAGAGAAGGAAGAGGCTTGGGAAGGGAGAGGAAGAGCTTTGGGGAGAGAGAGGAAGAAATGGTTTGGGGAAAGAAAGGAAAGAGGTTTGAGAAGAGAGAGGGAGAAGTGGTTTGGGGAAAGAGAGGGGAAGAGTTTTGGGAGGAGAGGGATGAAGAGATAAAGAAAGTGACAGAAGCACTGGAATAGATGGAAAGAAAAGACCGTAATTCAAAGAAATGCTGTTAAGACAGCAAGAATGTTCTCAGATTTAACAGGCACAATGCTTTGGAAGACAGACTGTTATTCAAAAAATGGTCACTTTACAGCTAATTACGACTTCCAACTGTATCAATTTATAAGCTGCAGCTGGGCTAGTGGAACAGCAGTCCTGTGTCAAAATTATCAACATTAATCTTGTGTGGCATTGAGCTATTAATTTTACCACAAACATCAATGATTACAGGCCTGCATCAGAGGTATCTGATATTGATGGATGTTCCCTTCATTTTAATGGCAATAGTTGTAACTTTTCTTTCCAAAGGTACGTGAGAAGAAAAAGATTAGTGACGACAAATGTTGGTTCCTATAGGGCAGCAACAGTAGATGCTATAATGGGGAAGAAAGATATACCAGGCCAATTAAATATATTTTTAGTTTTGTCTGGATCTGTTTCACTTTGACATCTATAAAGAACTAGTTAGTGGACAGGAAGCAGAGCGTAGGAATAAATGGGTCTACTCTAAAACCTTAAATGGGTCTTTTTCCAAATAGCTTGCAGTGACTAGTGAATCCCACAGGGATCAATGCTTGGATCCTAGTTATATAGATCTATAAATGATTTAGATGAAGGAACTAAGTGTAACATCTCCACGTTTGTGGATAATAAAAGCTGGGTGAAAGGCTGAGCTGTGTGGAGGATGCAGAGATGCTTCAGTGTGATGGGGACAAGTTGAGTGAGTAGGAAAATGTATGGTCGATGAAGTATACTGTGGATCAATGTGAGGTTACCACTTTGGGAGCAAAAACAGGACGGCAGATTATGGACTGAAAGGCAATAGATTGAACCAGATGCCCTGTACGCCAGTCCCTATAAATAAACATACAAATAAATAAGTAGGTATGGAAGAAGGCAGATGGTATGTTGGACTTCATGGTGTGAGGATTTGATTCAAGGAGCAGGGATGTCTTACTGCTTTGATGAGCCTACACTTGGAGATTGTGTGCAGTATTAGTTTCCTCATCTGGGAAAGGATGCTCTAGCTACAGAGGGAATGCAACAACGATTTACCATACTGATTCCTGGGATGGAGGACTGACATGTGATGAAAGAATGGATGGATTAAGACTATATTCACTAGAGTTTAGAAAAATGAGGGGGTATCTCAGAGAAACTTATAGGATTATAACAGGACTAGACAGAGCAAACATAGGAAAGTATTCATGATGATAGGAGAGTCCAGAACTAGGCTAAAGGGTTGATCATTTAGGACTGAGATAAGAAGAAATTTCTTTAGCCAGAGAGTGGTGAGCCTGTGGAATCCTCTGTTACAGAGCACGGTTGATGCCCAAACATTGAATGTCACCAAGAAGGAATTAGATATAGTTCTTGGAGCTGAAGGGATCAAAGAGTATAGGGATATAGCACGAATAGGGGACTGATTTGGATGGTCAGCTATGATCATGTTGAATGGAGGAGCAGCCTTGAAGGCTCAAACTGCCCACTCCTGCTCCTATTTTCTAAGTTTCTATGAACATCCAGGCTAGAGCTCTCTCTTTGCTTGGGAGATGCCATTGTGACCTTAAAGGAAATTAATTTGATGAAAACAATATGTCTATTGTGGGATACTGTGACAGTTTGTCCCTGGTACTTCTAGGAAAATGGGCATAACATGGTCCTCATTCATTCATGGGATACGTGTGTCAATGGCTAGGCCAGCATTCATTGCCCATCCATAACTGCCCAGAGAGTTAAGAGAAAAGCCATATTGCTGTGGGTCTGAAGTCACATGTAGTCTAGACTGGGTAAGGATGGCGGATTTCATTTCCTGGCAGACTTTAGTGAACCAAGTGGGTTTTTTCCAACAATTGACAATGCTTTCATGGTCATCAGATAACCCTCAATTCAAGATTCTTCATTGAATTCAAAAACAATCTGCCATTATCTGGGTCTCTGGATTAAGATTCCAACGATATGAATTCAAAAACAATCTGCCATTATCTGGGTCTCTGGATTAAGATTCCAATGATAATACCACCAGGCTATTGCTTTCCCCCTTATCCTGGCAATAGATGCTGAGAGAGTAATCTATCTTATGAGAAGGATCACATTAATTACCAACAACGTGCATCGGCAAGCTTGCATTGCATTGAAGGTCATGCCCCAGAGGGTAGATTAACAGGCAGGGGCTAGTCATCATTATATTTGCAGTTTTGGGATGAGAAAGCACAGTTGTGTGCAAGAGGAGGTTTTGACTGTGTTTCTAAGGAAGTGCCTACAACAACTTGTTCCCAATTCAACCAGTTAACGTTTCTGGCACTACCTGTATCTTCAAATGTCTCAAATCATGACGAGTGGTGTTTTGAGTTTATATACTCATTGCAGTGCCCCCCATATATGTACCATAAAAAGGATTCCGGTCTGGAGCAGGAAAGGTTAACTGTTCATGATGAATGACTGCTCACCAAGCACAGGTATTTGAAATGTGGTAAGTTGAAGTTGTGAGACACGTTGCTGTTGGGACAATCAGTGGGTTTTGAACATGTTGCTGTGCATGGGTGCAGAAGAGGTGGACAGCTTTGACAGATTCACTTCAGGGCCTTTGCTAACGCAATAGTAGATTAATGCTGAATCCATAAGATAGGAAGTGTGCAGCCATCCTGTCCTGTGCTGTCTGCCTGATCCACACCTCATTCGAAAAAAAAGCTAGATTTTATGGTGATCATTCTCTGTCAGCTACATGACGGAGCTTGAGGAGTTTGAACTAACCTCAGATTCTTCCTGCTCTGCAGTGGCAGATGAATGCAAAAATCAGGGGAAAAACAATCACAGAGTTTTGTGTTTGAAACATAGCGCAACAACTTCCTGTACTGGTGGACAAGTGCCTCTGCCATGTAAATGGACCTGACTGTTTGCCATTTCCCCGAGCTGCAGTTAGATACGCATGACTGCAGTTTCAACAGTACACTGGTCGCTTTATTAGACTGATCATTTTAACTATACACTGATTATTTTAATTTTGCAATGATTATTTTAACACACTGGTTGTTTTACTAAACTGATTATTTTAGCTATAGCCTTTATTTTAACTATGCACTGTTTATTTTATTGCACTGGTTATTTTAACAAAGGACTGGGTATTTTAACTATATAATGGTTATTTTAATAAACTGTTTATTTAAATTGTGGATTGGTTACTTTTGCTGCGCACTGATTGTTTTAATTATATGCTGGCTATCTTAGACAGCTCAGCCAATGTATTTACTGATTTAATAATAGATGCTTTCTTTTTCATTTGTCACAGCTGAAAAAGCTCATTTTCACGTCTGAGAAAAAAAATACAGAATTTGCTGTAGAAACTCAACAGGAGAGAGAAACAGAGTTAATATTTTGGGACCAGTGATCCTTCTTCAGAACTAATGGTAGCTTGGAAAAGGTGGTATATATAGTGAAGACTGGGGATAAGGAGTACGCAGTAGGTAGAGATGGAGCCCTGAGTGGGATAAAGAATGTCAGGCAGACAAATGGATGGTTAATGGGAAGCCAGAGAGAAAAAACAAAGATGTTAATGGGACCATAACTGGGGTGAGAATGGGTTGGCTGTGCTGAAAGCAGCCCATGTGATGACTGGGCTTGGGGTGTAACAACATGTGGTGTATCCTGGTTTTGCCTGGGGCATTTTTCCTGGGGCACCGGAAGCTGAGGTGTGACCTTATCGAAGTTTATAAAATCATGAGGGCCATGGATGGGGTAAGCAGGCAAGGTCTTTCCCCTGGGGTGGTGGAGTCCAAAACCAGAGGGCGTAGGTTTAAGGTGACAGGGGAAAGATTTAAAAAGGACCTGAGGGGCAACTTCTTCACGCAGAGGGTGTTGAGTGTACAGAATGAGCTGCCAGAGGAAGTGGTGGAGGCTGGTAGAAATGCGACATTTAAAAGGCATCTGGATGGGTATATGCATAGGAAGGGTTTAGAGGGATATGGGCCAAATGCTGGCAAATGGGACCAGGTTAATTTAGGATATCTAGCAAACATGGACAAGTTGGACTGAGGGGTCTGTTTTCCAGCCGTTCAACTCATAGAATCCTTATGCGTTCTGAGGAAGGGTCACTGTTTTTCCTTCATAGATGCTGCCAGACCTGCTGAGCTTTTCCAGCAATTTTGTTTTTAAATCCCTACAGCATGAAAACATGCCATTCAGCCCATTGAGCCCATACTGGCTCTCCAAAGATCATCCAACCCAGACCTTACCCTATCCCAGTAACCCCACATTTCCCATGGCTAACATCTCTGGGCGCTGCGGGCAATTTGGCATGGGCAACCCACATAACTTCCACAGCTTTGGACTGTGGGAGGAAACCAGAGCACCTGGAGGAAACTCACACAGACATGGGAAGAACGTGCAAGCTCCACACAGAGAGTTGTCTCAAGGTGCAATCATACCCAGGTTCCTGGCACAGTGGACAGCAGTGCTAACCATTGAGTGGCTAAGCCTATGACTCTAAGAAAACCCTCAGCTACTTGAGGATGGAACAAGGGAAATGAGGTCACTTTCTCCATCAGTGGAATGTAAGGAATAGCTGAACCAGAAGCTGTAGCCATCCCAGGCAGACCATTGGCCACACGCTGAACTTCTGTCCTGAAAGATCCACTGCTGCTGGCATCACAACTAAACACACACTGTCGGCTGAAGCCATTAAATGGTTTACCTTGACACTGAAGTATCCCCCATTGGCAGTAAGGTTGCTGTCCATAGGCAAGGTTCTCAGATTGGCTCTACAAAGGGTGGAAACACAATGTTATTTGACACTAATTGAAACTCTGAACTGCTACCTCTCACAAGGAGGGTAGTTCCAGACAGCTGAAACTCTTTCTCTCTCTCTCCCTGTCTCTCCCTGTCTCTCTCTCTCTCTCTCTGTCTCTCTCTCTCTCTCCCTGTCTCTCCCTGTCTCTCTCTGTCTCTCTTTGTCTCTCTCTCTCTCTCTCTGTCTCTCTCTCTCTCTCCCTGTCTCTCCCTGTCTCTCTCTCTCTCTCTCTGTCTCTACTCTTTCTCTCAATCTCTCTGAAGATGGTACCTATAAGAAAGTAACTTGGGAAAACAACCATTCACTGAGAATTTCAAAAAATCTGAAGATTCTGTTACTGCCGTGGATAGGAATCAATAACAAATCAACTATAGCCTCAGGTTTAAAATTGAACAGCTTGGAGGCCCTAAGGACTTTTAAGCTATGTGGTATTATTCTTTTTGTCTCCATTACTTTTATTAACTACTGGTGTGTGCAGAATAAATTCTTGTTTCTAACTCTATACAAAAATTTCACTCAATACAAAATTTTTTATTTTGTTTGTTCAAAACATATTGTGATTTTGTTATCTTAGTATGTTCTTATTTTTGCAAATCACCTGGTCTAAAGCAAGACAAAAGCTATTGGTCCCAATCCTGTTCGTGAGAGAAGTGGGAGAAGGTTGTTACCTTCGGGCTGCTGGACAACCAGATGGTTAGTAACACTCAATGACACTCCTGAAGAGATGCTGCGGTAGCGGGCTTGGGCTAAAAAAGGGCTCTTAGAAATCTTACAGTGTAGTAGCAGGAAAGATTTAGATTTAGTTATAGCTGAGACTGGGAATGAAGGAAGCCCACAAGCAGCATTTGCTTGGCACAGTTGGGTAATGTTGGAGCTTCATGACACCTAAGTATGCAGCTAGCTGAATAAACCTAGCTTTCTGGAAAAGATCTTGAAATCTGAGCATGGATGCTGGCATACAGTCTCAGGAAGCTAGTAGATTGCATTCTACAAGGGGAAGAGATTGAATTTCCAAGAGACAAACACATATTATGTAGCACCAGATCACACCATCTGTTTGGTCACAAAGCACAGCCCCAAGTGGCCCTTATAAATCCTTCCAACCATATCTCTGCATCCATCACTGGTCTTCATTCAAGGACGGGTATGCTTTTTAGGCAGGTTCAACACTAAATGTTCAGAATAAAATATTGGAATTCCTTTGTGAGGGAGACAAGGTTTAAATGAGAAACAAAAACAGAAATTACTGGAAAAAAATCAGCAGGTCTGGTAGCATCTGTGGTGAGAAATCAGAGTTAATATCTTGGGTCTAGTGACCCTTCCTAAAGTTTAAATGAGATTTGGTGATCCACAGTGACACTGTCATCTGAGAACTTTGTGGGATCGGTCTTGACTGCATTTGCTTTTTGATGATTTCTGTAGGATATTTAACCATTGCTTGTCTATGTGCCTTTTCCTCTCATGTTAATCATGTGGATGTTAGAATATAAGTCGTATTGTGTGTGTGCATATGTGTGTGCATGTGCGTGTGTGCGTGTGCGTGTGTGTGCGTGTGTGTGCGTGTGTGTGTGTGTGTGTGTGTGTGTGTGTGTGATGTTGAGTTTTTTTTTGCCAAAGCCTGTAGTTAATAAAATTCCTCTCTCTATCACTCAAAGCACCCTTGGTGATTAGCATTTTCATTTTCTGGTGATCCACAATTATTCTGAAGTACAAAAACTACGCAAAAGAGAAGCAAAAATATTTATTGCGGGGACTGAGAAGGTGTTTTGTAAAGTTGTGAATTAGTTCTTCCTCTGCACCCCAAATAACAACTATCAGTTGTAATTTTGGTAAGAAATGTCTGAGCAGAGAGACATGAGTGGAAGCCTGGTTGGGGGGATTCAGGTAGCACATGGATGGGAGCAATTGGAAGGTGACACACCTTTAAGGATTTTGGAGAAGGAGGTCAGAGAAGTAGTGGTATTGTACTGGGCCTTCTCCGGTACAACATTCTTCCACTGCTCAGCCAATCCTCTTCTAGTCTCTCGCAGATATTCAATTAACATAAAATTACAACGTTATCTCCAACAAGGAGGGTAGATGAGGGAAACAAATGGGTGTGCTATATTTGGATTTCAAGGGGCATTTGACAAATTCCTTACACATAAGACTACTTAATACAGTAATCTCATGGTTTCGAAGTAGCATATTAGCATGTGTAGAGGAATAGCTAACTAGTACAAGGTAGACAGCTGGGATAAAAGGGTCATTTTGATGATGGCAACTTGTAATTAGTGGTGTGTCATGACGATCAGTGTTGAGGCCACAGTAATTTACAATGTATATTAATGACTTGTGAAGGGAAGTCAATGTAGAATCGCCAAGTTTGCAACAGGTACAGAAAGAAAGGAAAGCTGGTGGTGAGGATGACCTAAGGAGTCTACGATGGATATGTAAACTGGTAAGGGAGTGGGCAAAAACTTGGCAAATCGTATATAATGCAGGAAAATATGCACTTTGCACTTCAACAGAAGCTTGGACAGCTGAATATTATCTAACTGGGGAAAGACTGCAGAAAGCTACAGTACAGAATAGTTTATGCTCCTTGTGCATAAAATACAAAGAGCTAGCATCCAGGTCCGGCAGCTTTTACAATCATAGAGTCATAGTGTCATAGAACTGTACAGAATGAAAACAGGCCCTTTGGTCCAACTCATCCATCCCAACAAAATATATTAAATTAATCTAGTCCCATTTCCCAGCATTTGGGATCAAATCCCTCTAAACCCTTCCTATTCACATACCCATCCAGATGCTTTTTAAATGTTATAATTGTACCAGTCTCCTCCACTTCCTCTGGGAGCTCATTCCATACATGCATCGCGTTCTGTGTGAAAAAGTTTTCCCTTAGGTTCTTTTTAAATGAATAAGGCAAATGGAGTGTTGTTGGCCTTTATTTCAAAGGAAATGGAGCTTAAAAATAGGGAGTCTTATTAAAACTACATAAAACTTGAATCAGACCGCAAAAAACAGAAGTTGCTGGAAAAGCTCAGCAGGCCCTGACAGCATCTGTGAAGAAAAGTCTTACTCAAGGTTTTGGGCCCAGTGACCCTTCCTCAGAACTGATTTTTCTTCAGAGATGCTGCCAGATCTACTGAGCTTTTCCAGCAACTTCTGTTTTTATTCCTGATTTATAACATCCACAGTTCTTTTGTTTTTTATTTATGAATCAGACCACAATTGGAGACTGTGAACAGATTTGGTTACTTTATCTGTAGAAAGATATGACATTGCTTTCAGTGCAGAGAACATTCTCAGAATTGACCCTAGGTACAGGGGAATTGTCCTATGAGGAGAGGGTGAATAGGTTAGACTTATATTCATTGGAATTTAGAAAAATGAGACCAACATTCACATGTTTGACCATCTCCAGTAGGATACCATCTAACCATCAATCCTTGACATCCAATGATAGTACCATCACCAAATCCCCAACTATCAACATCCGTGGGATTATCGTTGACCAGAAACTGAACTGGACTTGTCACATAAACATATTGGCTACAAGAGCGGGTCAGAGGTTAGGATTAGTGTGGCGAGTAACTCACCTCCTGACTCCACAAAGCCTGTACATCATCTACAAGGCATGAGTCAAGAGTGTGATGGAATACTCCCCAATTGCGCAGCTCCAACAATGCTCAAGAAGCTTGACCCCATCCAGGACAAAGCAATCCATTCTATTGACACCATATCCGCAAGCATCTTCTCCCTCCACCACCGACACTCAGGAGCAGCAGTGTGTACTGTCTACAAGATGCACAGCAGAAATTCACCAAAGATCCTCAGACAGCACCTCCCAAACCCACGACCACTTCCATCTAGAAGGACAAGGGCAGCAGATACGTGGGAACGCCTTGTAAGTTCCTGTCCAATCCACTCACCAGCCTGGCTTGGAAATATATCACTGTTCCTTCATTGTCACTGCATCAAAATCCTGGAATTCTCTCCCTAGTGCCATTGTGGGTCCATCTACAGCACATAGACTGCTGTGGCTCAAGAAAGCAGCTCACCACCACTTTCTCAAAGGCAACTAGAGATGGATAATAAATGCTGTCCCAGACAATGCTTCCCAGGTTTCACAAATGACTGAAAAAAAGAAACATACAAGGTCCACATTTATAGTTAGATATGACCTAGTTAAGACAAAAATGAAGGTTTTTTTCTGTGAAGTGAATCTATGGAATTTCTTGCTCCAGAAGGGTATATAAGTTGGGTTGTTAAATGCATTCAAGGCTGAGACAAAATGATTTTAAATCAGTCAGTGAATCGTGGGTTATGGGCCATAGGCAGGAAAGTGGAGTTGAGGGTTACCACATCAGTCATGATCTCATTGAAGGGTGGAACAGACTTGATGACTTCAAGGGTCTAAATTTGCTCCTACATCTCATAGTAATGTCCTCACTAACTGCCCAGTTCCCCCTCCAACACATTTCCCAGCTCAGCCCTGCCTCGGTCCAACTGCTGTTGGAATTTTCATTCATCTCATTGTTGCCTCTAGGTTTGTCTAATCGAACACAGTCCTGTATGCTTTCCACATTCTACCCACCTCACCAACTACCACCCAACCCCTCCAACCCCCATCCTTCACATCTCTCATCTTTGTGCTCACTGACCACATTGGCTTATGACTTTAAAATCTTGTTTAAAAAAAAACCTTTTTAAAAGCCAATCCTTGTTTCAAAGCCCCTCCGTTGTTTCGCCAAACCTGATTCCCATAACCTCCTCCAGCTCGCCAACACTTTCAGATATGCGCATTTCACAAACTCTAGCCCCTTGAACATCCCTGGTTTTAATGGCTCAATATCCACTTTCAGCTGCCTAAGACCCAAACTCTGGAATTCACTCCCTAAACCTCTCTGATTCTCAAACACTCTTTCTTCCTTTGAGACACACATCAAAAATCTAGTTCTTCGATTAAGCCTTTGGTCCATACCTATCTAAACAGCAACTTACGTAGCTTGGAACTTGATCATTTTATACTTTGCACCTCATTATCATAGAATCCCCACTGTGTGCATACAAGCCACCCAGACCAACCCCTTTGCCATGTCCCCATAACCCTATATTATCCATGGCCATCCCAGCTAGTTTGCAAGGACAATTTAGCATAGCCAATCCACCGAACTTGCACATCTTTGGACTGTGGGAGAAAATCAGCACACCTGAAGGAAACCCACGCGCACACGGGAAGAATGTGCAAACTCCACACAGACAGTTCCCCGAGGCTGGAATCAAACCCAGGTCCCTGGCCCTGTGAGGCTGCATTGCTTACCACTGAGCCACAAGGCTGCCCAAAATTATACTCCTCTGAATTCCCACCGGATATTTAATTATTTTAGAAGTTGGCTATAAATGGAAGTTGTGATTAGAACTGCTTTTTTTCTGTGTTTAAGCCTGGAGTACATTGGTCACACTGAAGAAGTGCAGTTTTCTTTCACATTTGGCCAATCTTTGCTGAAATTGCTTGATAGCAAAACTTTTTCCTCACCTCTGTGAACACAGACCTCATGTTTAAAAGAAACGAATTCTCCCAAATGGGTATTTATCCTGGCCACTCAGCCAAAAATAGCAGAGCTTTTCAAACCAGCTGTCACTGGTGTTAAATTTGAGCTCTAACCAATCCAGTCACAACCGGTTTTGAAGACAAGCACAGCATCTGCTTGAGGGTGTTGGAGAATATAAATTAACTTTGGCCAGTCTCCTGAGGACACCCCATAACTGGCTCTTAGCAAATGTGACTTATCCCAGACCAATGCAAGTCATCCATAGCCCGAATGAAGGCTGAGAGATTGGGATCCCTTGTGTTTCCTTGTGTCTCTCTATGACATTCCCTGAGGATAGACCATGGAAAACTCACTTTATCTCTGTTAAAAAAAACACACCTGAGTATCTTCAGTTCAAGTCATTAACTGCAGCATGTAAACATGCCATACAATCAAAATTGATTAAACTGTGGCTGTCTATGACCAGATTTTCCAATATCATTGTCGAGTTGATATATGAACGTTAATTCAAGTACATTACATTAGTCCTTGATACAAAGTCATATAATTCAGCTCACAAACCTTTATGGTTTGAACAAAACTCAAGGCTCAGAGGAGATGACAGCATATACTCAGCAAGTTATTTTCCAAATGGATTTGCAAAGTTTGCGGGGTTGTTGATTCTCTTTCTTCTCACTTCAGTTTGCAGATATTGAGGAACTTTCGTGGTAGCTTCGGTGTTTTTATATGTTGCCGGTATTTTCTTGTTAAAATTGACTTAAAATTGAATTGCCTGAAAGTGAGCTCATTAGCATTAAATGCCTGTCCTGAATTGGTAGGTGAGTGTGTGTCTTTACCTTGATGCATGACTGGGATGCTCCCATTGTGTTAGCTCGGGAGCTTTAGTGTTCTGAACTGACGAAGGATCTGCGACGTGTTTGAGTGAAATTAGTGAGAGATTTGGCTGTGAACACTAAAGGTGTTGGTTCGTCTGCACAGCCCTTGCTGTAGACGTTCTAAATGGTAGAGGATGAAAGTTCGGGAGAGCTACTGAAGAATTCTTGGCAAATTACAGGAAGGTAACTTTGTGATTTGATTTGATTTATTGTTGTCATGTGTACCTAAGTACAATGAAACGTTTTGTTTTGCATGTCATACAGGCAGATCATAATATACAACGACAAGTAGATCACAGGGTGTTAAACAGAGCAAGGCATACAAGGTTACAGCCATGAAAGACGTACACAAAAGCATGATCAACATTAGATTTGAGGTCTACCAACAGTCTAACAACAGTGGGGAAGAAGCTATTGTTGAACATCTTGGTTTGTTTGTTTAAGCTTCTGTAGCTTCTACCTGATGGAAAAGGTTAGAAGAGATTATAACCGGTGTGGGAGGAGTCTTTGATGATGTTGGCTGCCTTTACGAGGCAGTCAGAAGAGTAGATGCAGTCAATGGGTGGAACGTTGGTGTGTGTGACAAACTGGACTGATCTCACAACTTTCTGTACTTTCTGTCTTGCACCCACTGCAGCCGGGGGTAAGTATTTCAGTGAATAGATGAGGTGTTGATCAAGTGGATTGACTCTGCACCTATTTGGATAACTGTGTCTTTATAAAAGGTAAAACTGATTTGCAGAATAAGGAAAATATTCTGTGTTCTTTAGCTAGTCAAGTTGACTTCTTAGATGTAGAATATACAACTCAGAAACAACCAATTGATCTATACCGGTGGCAACCCATGAGATTTTGGAAATCTGACAGTTCACACTGCCCCTCTGAAGAGCACCCTGTATGGACACACCTCCCTAAATAATCAATCCCTGTAAGCATACATTTACCATGGCCAATTCACCTGACCTGTTCATTGTCAGGGAACTTAGCATGGTCAATCCACCCAACCTGTTCATTGTCAGGGAACTTAGCATGGCCAATTCACCTGACCTGTTCATTGTCAGGGAACTTAGCATGGCCAATCCACCCAACCTGTTCATTGTCAGGGAACTTAGCATGGTCAATCCACCTAACCTGTTCATTGTCAGGGAACTTAGCATGGCCAATCCACCCAACCTGTTCATTTTCAGGGAACTTAGCATGGTCGATCCACCTAACCTGTTCATTGTCAGGGAACTTAGCCTGGCCAATCCACCTAACCTGTTTATTGTCAGGGAACTTAGCATGACCAATCCACCTAACCTGTTCATTGTCAGGGAACTTAGCATGACCAATCCACCTAACCTGTTCATTGTCAGGGAACTGAGCATGACCAATCCACCTAACCTGTTCATTGTTAGGGAACTTAGCATGACCAATCCACCTCACCTGTTTATTGTCAGGGAACTTAGCATGACCAATCTACCTAACCTGTTCATTGTCAGGGAACTTAGCATGGCCAATCCACCTAACTTGTTTATTGTCAGGGAACTTAGCATGACCAATCCACCTCACCTGTTCATTGTCAGGGAACTTAGCATGGCCAATCCACCTAACCTGTTCATTGTCAGGGAACTTAGCATGGTCAATCCACCTAATCTGTTCATTGTCAGGGAACTTAGCATGACCAATCCACCTAACCTGTTCATTGTCAGGGAACTTAGCATGGCCAATCCACCTAACCTGTTCATTGTCAGGGAACTTAGCGTGGCCAATCTACCTAACTTGTTCATTGTCAGGGAACTGAGCATGACCAATCCACCTAACCTGTTCATTGTCAGGGAACTGAGCATGACCAATCCACCTAACCTGTTCATTGTCAGGGAACTTAGCATGACCAATCCACCTAACCTGTTCATTGTCAGGGAACTTAGCATGACCAATCCACCTCACCTGTTTATTGTCAGGGAACTTAGCATGACCAATCCACCTAACCTGTTCATTGTCAGGGAACTTAGCATGGCCAATCCACCTAACCTGTTTATTGTCAGGGAACTTAGCATGACCAATCCACCTAACCTGTTTATTGTCAGGGAACTTAGCATGACCAATCCACCTAACCTGTTCATTGTCAGGGAACTTAGCATGGCCAATCCACCTAACCTGTTTATTGTCAGGGAACTTAGCATGACCAATCCACCTAACCTGTTCATTGTCAGGGAACTGAGCATGACCAATCCACCTAACCTGTTCATTGTCAGGGAACTTAGCATGGCCAATCCACCTAACCTGTTTATTGTCAGGGAACTTAGCATGACCAATCCACCTAACCTGTTCATTGTCAGGGAACTTAGCATGACCAATCCACCTAACCTGTTCATTGTCAGGGAACTTAGCATGGCCAATCCACCTAACCTGTTTATTGTCAGGGAACTTAGCATGACCAATCCACCTAACCTGTTCATTGTCAGGGAACTTAGCATGGCCAATCCACCTAACCTGTTTATTGTCAGGGAACTTAGCATGACCAATCCACCTAACCTGTTCATTGTCAGGGAACTGAGCATGACCAATCCACCTAACCTGTTCATTGTCAGGGAACTGAGCATGACCAATCCACCTAACCTGTTCATTGTCAGGGAACTTAGCATGACCAATCCACCTAACCTGTTCATTGTCAGGGAACTTAGCATGACCAATCCACCTAACCTGTTTATTGTCAGGGAACTTAGCATGACCAATCCACCTAACCTGTTCATTGTCAGGGAACTTAGCATGACCAATCCACCTAACCTGTTCATTGTCAGGGAACTTAGCATGACCAATCCACCTAACCTGTTCATTGTCAGGGAACTTAGCATGACCAATCCACCTAACCTGTTCATTGTCAGGGAACTTAGCATGGCCAATCCACCTAACTTGTTCATTGCTGGGCAATTGATCGTGGCCAATCCACTTAACCTGCACATCTTTGGACTATGGGAGGAAACTAGAGCACCCAGAGGAAACCCACGCAGATACAGGGAGAATGTGCAAACTCCATGCAGACAGTTGCCCGAGGATAGAATTGAATCTGGGTCCGTGGTGCTGTGAAGCAGCAATGCTAACCACCGAGCCACCATGCCACCATGACAGGATGCAGAGCTGGGCAAAGAAGTGGCAGATGGAATTAAACCCAGAAAAGTGTGAAGTGATTCATTTTGAAGGTCAAATTAGAATGCTGAATATAGGGTTAATGGCAGGATTCTTGGCAGTGTGGATGAACAGAGGGATCTTGGGGTCCTTATCCATAGGTCTCTCAAAGTTGCCACACAAGTTTTTAGGGTTGTTAGAAGGTGTATGGTGTGTTGGCTTTCATTGACAAGGGGATTGAGTTTAAGGGCCATAAGGTTATGCTGCAGCTCTATAACACCTTGGTCACACCACACTTGGAATATCGTGCTTTGTTCTGGTCACCTCATTATCGGAAAGATGTGGAAGCTTTAGAGAGGGTGCAGAGGAGATTTACCAGGATGTTGCCTGGACTGGAGGGCAGGTCTTATGAGGAAAGGTTGAGGGAGCTAAGTTTTTTTTCACTGGAACGAAGAAGGATGAGAGGTGACTTGATAGTCGAGTACAAGATGATGAGAGGCATAAATAGAATGGATAGCCAGATACTTTTTCCCAGGGCAGAAATGACTATTACAAGGGGCATAATTTTAAGGTGATTGGTGGAAGATACAGCGGAGATGTCAGAGGTAGGTTCTTCACACAGAGAGTGGTGGGTGCATGGAATGCACTGCCGGCAGTGGTAGTAGAGTCAGATGCATTGGAGACATTTAAGCAACTCTTGGATAGGCGCATGGATGATAGTAAAATGCAGGGTATGCAGGGTAGTTTGACCTTAGTGGGAACATAGGTTGACACAACATCATGGGACGAAGGGCCTGTACTGTGATGCGCTGTTCAATGTTCTATGTTCTACGCTCAAGAGAGTTGATGGTGAGGGATTCAAATGAGACGTGGCTAGCATTGCCCTTTTCCATTGCCCAGAAGCATTACTTCTAATTGGTTTTCTATCCTTACACAGAGCATGATTCTGAGAGGCATTAGGTAGGGCTTGGGGGGAGGGCCATTAAAACAGAATCACAGTGGCTCTTGGGTCAAGGATAGGTGTGGTCAGGGGATAAGCATCGAAGAACATGTTGAAGATTAAAGTAAATGGGATGTGAAAGATAAGGCAAAGTATTGACGTGCATGGATAGCAGAGATTGTTACACCTGGGATATTTGTAGCATGTTGTCTTGTCTCAAATTTAATATGTGAATGAAACACACTAAAAATAATATTGATTATCGTGAATGCTGACAGATTGACATGTTTAATTATACCTTGTAATGGCTTAACTCCCAGTAGAATCTGTGTTTTTAGTTTTAATATATCTATTGAGATAGTTGGATCTTTGGCCCTTTGGAGCTTTGACCCTTCCTGTAGTGATGATTCATATCCTGAGGCAACTCAGATATTCTCTAAAGTACGGCTGGATCATTATTTCAGAGTGAATTAATAAGGAGTTAAGTTTATTGGTCACTTGGTGGAGTTGCATCGTAACAAACTGGAAACCATGTACACATTGTTCAGAGTACACAAATTGCATTAATGTCCCTTTATGAACTCTATCCACTTATCCAATATTCTAGAGAAGATTGTCTAAAATTTCCTCCTGATTTGTAATCATACTGGAAGCAAAGAGCCATGATGACTTTCTATATTAGCATTAACATATCTCATCACTCTATCTCCCTCATCTCTGACATCCCTTCTTTTCCCTTATCTCTAACATGCCTTCTCTCCCCTCATCTGACACCCTATCCTTCCCCTCACCTCTAACGCCCCATCTTTCCCCCCTCACCTCCAATATGACTCCTGCATTTCAACTTCAGTGAATATAATTTCTTTCACCTCTGTATCCTACCTCCCTCTCCTCTTTAGCATCGTGTTTTCCCCTCATCTCCATTATTGGTTCTCTCCCTTTATTATTATTGACATCTCTTCATCTCTTTGCCACTGCTAATTCACCCTGGGCTCTTTGCTTTCTGTCATCTACAGTTCCTTAATCATAGTAACAAAAGAAAGATATTGACTGAAATAATTCCTCAAAGGCCACTATCCCATCACCTAGTCACACTCTATTTACACATGCATAGTACATAACACTGAAACAGCTAGCTCAGAGCTGGTTCCTAGAGTGAACAGAACCCCTGACATTTCTGTTTTTATCTGTCAGCCAGGGCTCCCTGATTGGACCAGATTAACAGCCCCAATCAGGGAACTCATATTCTATGAAGTTCACCTGGCCAACCTCATTCCAGTCACTACTTTGACACATTATGATGAGTGCATATCTACACACAGACACAATACAACATGTCTTGTAACATTTTTATTTCCTTAAAATGGCAACCCGGAAAAAATCCACATCAGTTTAATAGTTCTGTTAAAATGCAAACGCGGTTCACAGAGTTGTTCTGTAACTGATGGTATCTATTCTGGAAATTGCAGTTTAAATTGTTCTTTTGTTGATATTTATCAGGAACAAAGATAAAGGTCTGGAGCGTTGAGCAGTTCCTCATTTTTCCTTTGCTTTGTCAGTATTGCTGTGATTAAACCGTTGGATAAATAGACTCCTCTTGCTTGAAGTTTGTGGTTTCTGCTTCAAAGATTGCAGTGGAACATATCTACAGTACAGAGGTGGTGCTCCTCAGTTATCAAAGCTGTCTCCTAAAACCAACATTAATCAATGCTCTGTCCATTGTGCTGAACTCAATGAATTGATGTAAAAATCCCCAAGATACTATTGGAAGGCTAGTAAGGGTGTTGTCTCCAGTCACATCATGCCTGCTCTTCCTGAAGCCAGTTCTTTGGCCTGTTGCCTGCTAATGCTACATCCTGCTGTTTCTTTGGCAGTTTGGCAGTGGTGGATTCCCATTGCCTTCCACTGTCAGGAGGCAGAATGGGAATTGAACCCATGCTGTTGGGATTATTCTGGGATATACACTTTGGCCATGTGGCCAGCATTCTCCCAGCTAATATATGCGTCTCAGCCAACATCACCAGAACCGCTAGGCCATCATAATGTCACAATTCATGGAATCATGCTATTGATTCATACACTGCAAAAACACTTCATTCTCTGTAAACCAATTTTGGGATTATCAGAGAACATGAAAGCTGCAATATAATTGCACGCTTACGCACAGTGACAATCCATATATCCATCTCTCTCACATCTTACAGATGATGTGGAATTGCGTTGTTAAATTATAGACAGTTAAACACTTGACACAAATTAGAAAAAAAGTGTGCTGAAAATGAGCTCTCTGGTTGAAAGGATGGTTTTCTTTAAACTTCACCCAGCTGTGCCCCAACAACAGTTTACAAATAGTGAAGTCAAAGGAACACAAATGAGAGTTTCTTTCAGCAGGTGCAGTCTCCAAACACAATTCTGCTGAAATGTCAGAAGTAATTTGCTGATGAAACAGACTGTTGGATGTTTTTTTTCCTTATGGTACACTTTGAGGCCATCTTCCACTTGCCATCATTCCTATTTGTCTACTCACTGGCAAACCATACACTCCCACTTTGAGCAGGTCTGTTTCTGGATTCCCTACAGATTTCAGTCTCATCAGTACGCCCAGATGGGTGTTAAAAGATAAACATGCATTTTTTTTCTGTTGCTACTGCCAGTTCCTCTCAAATTAGAGGACTGCACAAATCGTGAGCTGGCTATTTCCAATGGTGTTTAATGTGGTCCCCATGAGCCCTGAGCGAAAACACAGCAAAGATCTGGGAGAGAGAAGGATATGATTGTACTATTTTCCCACTATGTTGAAGTGTGTGGAGTCTCTTGTGCAAACCCCCAATCTCTCAAAGGAACTTTGACAACTTTCTAATAACTTCTAGGGCAGGGATTGGAAGAACAGAGATATCAGAAAGAGAGGCGAGTTCCCATCGGGAACAGCAAATACAATATATCGCATTAGCAGATGTGCAGGTGAACATCTGTTTGATGTGGAAGGTTTTCTTGGGGCCTGGGCTGGGGGTGAGGGGGCAGGTGTAGTACTTCCTGTGGTTGCATGGTAAAGTGCCGGGGGTGGTGGGACTAGTGGGGAGTGTGGAGCGGACAAGGGAGTCCCGGAGAGAGCGGGCTTTCCAAAAGGCATATAAGGGTGGGGAGAGTAAAATGCCCTTGGTAGTGGGGTCAGATTGCAGGTGGCGAAAGTGGCGGAGGAGAATGTGTTGGGTCCGGAGGTTGGTGGGGTGGTATGTGAGGATGACGGGGATTCTGTTCCCGATGTGGCCTCCTCTACATTGGGGAAACCAAGCAGAGGCTTGGAGACTGCTATGTGGAACATCTACGCTTGGTTCACGCCAAACAACTGTACCTCCCAGCCGCAAACTTCCCCTCCCACTCCTTGGACAACATGCCCACCCTGGGCCTCCTGCAGTGCCACAATGATGCCACCCAAAGGCTGCAGGAACAGCAACTCATATTCCACTTTGGAACCCTGCAGTCCAATGGTATCAATGTTGATTTCACAAGCTTCAAAATCTCCCACCACCAACCTCATCCCAAAACCAGCCCAGCTCTTCCCCACCTCCTTGACCTGTCTGTCTTTTCTCCCACCTATCCGCTCCTCTCACCTCCACCCCCATCCCCACCTCCTACCTCCGAGCCTCATCCTCACCTCCTTTACCCTGTCCGTCTTGCCTTGACTAACCAACTCCATCCTAACCCCCACCTATGCTCACTTTCACTGGCTCCATCCCTGCCTCCTTGATCTGTCCGTCTCCTCTCTACCTAGCTGTTCCTTTATCCACCTTCCATCTGCCACCCCCCACCTCTCTATTTATTTCAGAGACCCCTTCCCCCACCAACATCCCATTTTCTGAAGAAGGGTCCATACCTGAAACGTGAGCTTTCCTGCTCCTCTGATGCTGCTTGGCCTGCTGTGTTCATCCAGCTCTATGCCTTGGTATCCCATATTTTAGTGGCTTGTTTTATGCTGCACAATAGCTCATTGAACAAAGTGCAGCTGATGGCACAAAAGACATAGAGGAGGATGGGGAAAGAGGGCTGGAGGACCTACCAGAGCTCATTCAAAATCACTTCAGCTGAATACCCATACTCCAGGCATTCATGGTCATATTTAACATTTGCTCAAGTCCTCTGATTCCTAAATAAACAACAAATATCTAAATACTATAGCTGCCAGTTGAGACTAGTTAGCATAGGAACAGAAGCCACACATAATCTAGTTTGTTGTGAAAATGAACAAGTTTAATTGTGAAAACTAGGAACATGGGCAAGTTAGGCTGAAGGGCGTGCTTTTGTACCATAAACCTCTCTGACTAAAGGTACCTGTTTTCACAATAGTACAGATACTAATTATCACTGTGATATTAGCCTGCCCTAAGTGCTCTCTCATCTATTCCACCATTTCAATGATGTGGCACAAGTATGAATGATGGAAATTGTTGGTACTCAGCCAAGGATTCATGAGATTGTAGTGCTATCTCAGAGCTCAGCCTGAGGAGGATCAGCGGAAAGCACATTTTTTTGCTGATTTTCTGCCATCAGGGTGAGTATTGTTTGTAGGTATGGTGAAATTCCATCTATTCCCCTACATTCCCATTACTAACAGCCCCGATTTCCGATTCCACCTCTATCTTCCTGCTGCTCTGTGGGAAAGTAGGAGGCTTGTATCTGACTGATGGCCCTCCCCAGCATGTCTCCAAACCTTCCCTGAGGTAGGAGAGAGAGGATGCTGAATCCAGAGTCTTCCAGGCACCAGGAGAGAAGGCCTAGCCGCAGTAACCATTAAAGCTACCACGTGGCTCATGGTCAAGTGCAGACTGTTGATGCTGTACATCAGGACCCAATGCTAAACTGTTAACAGATGCTCCACCATCTATAATATCTTGTATTCTCTTCCTGTCCAATCATGGAGGGATTTTTGGTGCGTTTACAACATCGTTCTTCAGCCTGAAGACCACGGGAAACCTGGAGCTTGCTTCCTCCTGCCGTCTTCTTTGCCAATCACCCAGTGTAGATCCAACAGTTGGTTTACCTGGGCAACACAAAGTGCCAGTTTGTATAATGGTGCTTGGTAAAGCTGAGATGGAACAGTGATACTGGTCATCTCTGTCTGTGCTCCTGAATCATCTGAATGACCTGTCCCAACGGCAGACCATGGTCAGCACTGAAAAAGAGAAGGCAAACTCACTGCTTCCCCACTCTGGTCATTCTGAGCGTGTCCCATAGATAGTGGAAACAAAAGAGAAAAGCCAAATCTACTGTGTGTGAATTTCAGCCTCGGTCTGCGAAGCGGCTTGCTTTCTCTTGCTAATAATTCCAATGGATCCTTCTTCTAATTGTGTTCAAGCCCAGCTGAACGACCTCACATTCTTCCTTCTGTCTATTTTGCAAGTGGAGTGGAAGTGTGTTCGGCTCTACCCTGAAAACCATTGAAAATGTGCAGATCGGGGGGAGTATGGTGCAAGTATGGCATTAAGAGGGAGGGTCAACCACAATCATGTTGAATGGTGAAGCAGAGTTAATGGGCTGAATGGCCTGCAGCTCCTAATTTCCCATGTTTTTGTGGGAGGAAGATGCAGAATGTGTGAGCAAGAGAAAAGACTTTCTTGTAATAGTGATGGCAGCCATTCAGTGCAAACACAAAAGAGTGCAGTAAAGCTTTCAGTGTGCTTGGGAAAGAGAGAGGGCAGGAGGAAAAAGGTGACCCTTCATCAGTTCTGAGGATAAACTAGGATGGTACCATTCTGATCAAAGAGACAGAGAAAGAGGAGTTGTAACCTGGCAGTTCTGATGAGGTCATTGTATTATTTTGTTTAAGGTGAGGGAATATATGACTGGTATTGAATTATTCAGATACCCGTGTCAATTCTGCTAACTACGTTTGTAAGTGTTTTCTGGAGACATGAAAGTTTGTTATCATGAGAGTTTGTTTTGTAAGCTGTTGTGACCTGATGTTATATTGTTCAGTCACGTGCAGTTTCTTTCTGTGATGAAAATAAGCATTTACACAACAATTTCAAATGAGAGTAAGGTATTTGCAAAGCTGCTTCTTTCAACTTGAACACCTGTCTGCCTTGTGAGAAAATATAATTGGAAGTGGAGGTAACATGCTTCAAGGGTGTCCTTTCCTGGAGAAAATTGAAACCTGTCATATTCTCTGAAGCTTCTTTCTCAGTTTGAATGGCATGTAGCGTCTCGGTGAAGGGGATTTGAAGTGGGTGGACTGTCGATGTGAACAGGCGAAAGATATCTAACTTGTTGGGGGTGAAATTCATTTGGACTCAGTCCCACTGGAAATCCTTTGCAATTTGGAGTCAGGCTGCCTTCTTCAAGAAATGTAACAAATTACACCCCCATCTATCTAACTCTGAGGCTAAAAGCTTCATCTGACGCCACTGCTGGTGACGATCACAACAGTGTGCCACAGGCAGTCCTTGAAAATTGTCATCTAGTTTTGAATTTATCAGACTACAGTATAACTCATGATTAAAGCAAGTGAATGTATGACCATGCAGAGGTCAGAGTGGAAAATGAATTAAAGAAGCTAGAAGGATTGACTCTGCATCTCAGATAACCTGTCGTTGACACAAAAGATAAAGACAGATTGTTGTTGATAAATTAATAAAATGTCAGGATAATAATGCTCGTTAACAAATCTGGGGGCTGTGCTGCATGATTTATCTGAGCCTATATCAGGCAGTGCATAAACTTTGGTGTATAGGCCATGGTTAAACACAAAACCAATTAAACCTAATTCTTAAAAATTGATCAGCCTCCTCTTATAAAGGAATTGCACTCAGACTGCAGTTATAAATTCACCTGGTCAAGAGATGGCTCTGAAAGGGTTAATGTTGGGCACTGTATTAAGTTCGATCTGATTATTTTTATTTGCACATGGGAGAAGAGAGGAAAAACAGCTCAGGATTTCAAAGAGGATGAGTTCCCCTTATAGTCTCTGTAATAATGTCCAACTCAGTGCACACAGCTTGTGTTTGATTATGTTTCTTGTTTCATACAATAGTTGCACCTCTTTATGCCTCACTTCTGATTTTCCTCTGTTACAATAAACGACAAAGACCTTTAGGTCCAATCCAAACTATCCCAATCACAAGCTGTTAATAGTTGGCACCACAGCACCAGAGAAGAAGAAATATTTTAGGAGCGGGAATGATGTGGTCAGGTTTTCAGTAGCAGCAGTGTGTACTATCTACAAGATGCACCGCAGAAATTCACCAAAGATCCTCAGACAAAACCTTCCAAACCCATGACCACTTCTATCTAGAAGGACAAAGGCAGCAGATACATGGGAACACTACTACCTTCAGATTCCCTCCAAACCATTCACCATCTAGGCTTGGAAATATATCACCGTTCCTTCACTGTCGCTGGGTCAAAACCCTGGAATTCCCTCCCTACTGGCATTGTGAGTCAAACCACAGCATATGGACTGTAGCGGTTCAAGAAGGCAGCTCACCACCACCTTCCCAAGGGCAACTAGCGACAGGCAATAAATGCTGGCCCAACCAGCAATGTCCACACCCCACAAATGAATAAATAAAGGAAAAGCAATGGCAGAAAAGGCCAGAGGGAGAGCTCTTCGGTTCCCAGGTACAGCACTGGAGTCTGAGGTACGAGGGATGAAAGGAGGAAGGTGCATTATTTACTGAGGACCAGAAACCCCTCCATGCAGACACTATGAATACAGTGTAGGGCGCAGATGGTCATGGTAATCAATGTTCCGAATCTAGTCTTGACCACTTGCACACTGAGTTGGTAATGTTCAATAATCCTATAATAATGGTCAACTGCCATATATTATCAAAGACAGCCACCAAACCTCACTTACTGCTCCCCATTTCCTTCAACATTTTCTATCCATCAGGACCTATAAATAACATTCATCTACTTACCTCACCTTCACACCCACAGCACTGCCGTGGCACCCATACCTCATAGACTGCACATAGCTAGGCCAAGCACATCACCCAAATGCAGTGATGTTTTGCTCCATTTGTGGCAGGACAGGATGGTCCATCGCCAGCAAAAGATTGGCAGGCATGCCCTCCACCACTTTACAGGGCCAACCATTATGGACAAGGCTGGGAACTGGTAAGTAGCATTGCTAAAACCGTCCAGGATGAAGGCATATTCCTTCCTGATGCACTTGATGGGGTGGAACAGTGGTTAACACTGCAGTCTCACAGCACCAGGGGCCCAGGTTCAATTCCAGCCTCAGGCAACTTCTGTGTGGAGTTTGCACATTCTCCCTATGTCTGTGTGGAATTCCTTTCATAGTCCAAAGATGTGTAGCTTAGATGGATTGGCCATGCTAAATTGCCTGTAGTGTTCAGGAATGTGTAGGCTTTATAGGGGGATAAGTCTGGGTAGGATGCCTTGACGGTCGCTATGGACTTGTGGGGCTGAAGGGCCTGTTTCCACATTGTAGAGATTCTATGACCAAGTTCTCAAAATCCGACTTTACCCTCCTTCTGCAATCTAGTTTGGTGTACAATTAGCAGAACAGTATTGAACATAGATCTCTCACTTGCCACATCACCACTTCCCTCGTCCTAATCATGCCCTTACACTTCCAGATTGTTGTGAACTGCTAGCCAAAAGTACAATGATATTAGCCTGACTTGGTTCGATTTGGCTTATTATTGTCACATGCACCTGGGTACAGTGAAAAGTTTTGTTTTGCAGGCAGTATAGGCAGATCATACCATACAAAGTGCATTAGGGTAATGGAACAGAGAGGGGAATACAACATTGCGGCTGCAGAAAAGGTGTACAAACCGTGAGATCAACATTCAATTAAAAATTTAGAGGCCTATTCAGAAATCTAATAACAGCGGGGAAGAAGCTGTACTTGAATCTGTTGGTATGTGTGTTTAAGCTTTTGTATCTTCTACCCAACAGAAGAGATTAGAAGAGATTATAACCCGGGTGAGAGAGGACTTTGATTATGTTGGCTACCTTTTCAGAGGCCTGATCAATTACTGTTGTCTCCCTGAAGCAGGATAACATTAATCAAAATAGAGTCTCTTCCATTTAAAGTTGGTTGCCCACGAATCAAATGGTAAACTGAAATTTTAATGGCATGTCTTGCATGAGTGGTGGAAACAGTGGTACGTAATAAATCAAGGTAGGTTTATGAAACAGATTCAGCTGTTCGCTACTCCTATGATAGGTTACAATATAAACAGTAACCTTTGTTGTATTTTGTGAGAGGGGATAGGCACCGAATGGGTGCAGGGAATTGTGGCTTTATGGGTTCAGAATTTATCAGATTGCCAAAACTCTGCTAATGTTATCCAACTGTTAATTCCTGGTTTTATTAACTTCTATCCTTTGCTTGTAAAGCAGAAAAGTTAAAGTTAATTTTAAGTACACTGGGGTTTTAAGCTAATTTAGTCATTTCAGTACAACTAATTAGAAGATGTATCAGTGCATTCAGATTTATTTCTTACTGATGAACTGTAATCAGCTGATAACAAGTGTAAGGAAAACAATTAGTTCTGCGAAGGAAATCGCCTGGGTATGTATCTTTTTTTTTAAAAATGAGTTTATGTGGAAGCAAGATATTAATTGGGTTGAAGTGGCACTGAATCAAAGGTAGAATTACTCAAAAAACTAACTTGGTGGAATAATTTGCATGATAAATCCCATTTTTTTTGTAACCATTTAAGCTGTGAAAGGCAGAAACCTGTGAATATTGTAATAATCAGGGAGCAAAATTGTCCACTGCTGGCTACTAAGTTTGATTACTCCTAGAAATAAAGGTGGATTTTTTTTGGAGGTTATTAATAGGTCATTTGACAGTATTTAAGGGTCACTTAGCGTCCATTCAAGAGACCAAGGCAGTTTATTGTCAGTTGGTCAGAAGAAGTGGGCAAAGATTGCTGCCTCAGGGCTGCTGGCCAACCAGCTGTTTAGGAGCAAAGGAAGAGGCACGAGAAGAGATGTTATTGTACAACACTTAGACCAACAGTGTTCTCAAAAACCTTGGGATTCAGTTGTAGGTAAAGTTTGTGTTTATTTGCAGTTGAGACTGGGAATGACAGTAGCCCACAAGCAGCATTTACTTGGTGCAGTTAACAAATATTGGAGTTTGGATAAACTTAGGTATAGAGCCGACTTAATGAACCCAAATAAATCTGTAGGTGCTGGCATTTCGTCTCAGCCAGTTATTGGAATGCAATCCCAGGGAAGAGATTGAATATCCAGTACCTGGGCAGATGTTGAGCTAATCTAAAGCAGGCTGGCTTTTTAGGAGGTTTCAACGTTAGATGTTCAGAAATAAACTGTTCAAATGAGACAAGACTTAAATAAGATTTGGGATCACAGAAGCATTCTCATGTGAGTGGGTTGCCAAAAAATCCTTAGGATCAGTCTTGATGCTATTTGCTTTTCAATGAGTGCTGCAGGATATTTGACCAGTGTGTCTGTGACCCATGTTTATCTCATGTTAATCTTGGGGGTGTGTGTGTGTGTGTGTGTGTGTGTGTGTGTGTGTGTGTGTGTGTGTGTGTGTGTGTGTGTGTGTGTGGTGTGTGTGTGTATGTGTGTGTTTGTGTGTGTGCGCGTGCGAGCGAGAGAGAGAGAAGGTGTATTTCTACTTCGATGGTAAATTCTATTTTGTTTGTTCAAAACTACCCTACTAGTCCCAAGCTAAGCTGTAACATACCTTTCAACCAGTTTACACTCACTACTTGAGGAGATTGAAAATCATTGTCAAGGGTTAAGTGAATTAAATTCTCCTATTGTGTAACTATATTTTAAATTCTTTACAATAGAGGTTGGCAAGAGAGAGAATGGGGGAAAGATACAAAACCCTACAAGTTGTAATGAACATTTGGATTCATAAAGACTGAAAAAACTGAACTTAATTTGTAGGGCTTTAAATGTCAACTGACTATCATAAAACCTGATTATGAATATTCCAATTTAATGTACTTTTAAGTAAAGTGTTATCGCACGAGTTATGGACATGCTATATGAGCCTTACTGATTTCAGGAGTACAGTGTAAATAATCCCTCTTTTAACAAAAAAACAGACAAATGCTGGAAAGCACAGTGGCTCAGGCAGAACCCATGGGGAATGGATGTTGACTGATCTGCTGCGATTTCTAGCATCTTATGTTGTCAAAACAGAGTCCAGCGTCTGCGGTAATTTGTGCCTTTCTAACAGCTTCAGGTCTGCTAATTGATGAAGAAATTCATCAAAACACAATCATAAATAATTGATGAATCAACAGCCTGAAAACTACTGAGAACATGGCATTTTATATTCAACAATTCTTTCTTTACTCAAATATAATTTTCATGGTCGTATAGTTTAATGCAGTCGCTCCTCCAGGTCAGTTTGCATTGTGAGTGATGTCCAGGTTGCACCTTCAAAATTTTGGGTCAACCTTCTCCAAAATGCTCTGGTCACTGTTATCAGTGCTATCTCACTTCACAGTTACTGCATTATGCTCAGGGCATAGGACATTGCAATGCTGCTGCCTATTAATCCTCATGTCTGGACAGATGTGCACTAGACTGCATATTTGGATATCTCCCAGTAAACACAAATTTCATCTTCGATTACCTGAAAAGAAATCAACACAATACAACAATGGGCTAGACTTAAAAATGGACTGAAAAATGCTTTTGTGTGGCCAGTGATCACGAAAGGTGTTCTATAAATGAAAGAAGGCAGGCGTTCCAGCAACTTGTAAGGAGCTGGAGCTTTAATTATTTTCCCTGTGTGTGCTGGCCTTCATCACATCTTAAATAAAAAGTAGAAATTGCTTCCCCCATTCATTAAGTTTAAGAGACCATACTGCAATCTCCCCACTGCTACACTAGAAAGCTGTAACAAAGTAGTCAAATGTCCTGGTTTAATTGAAGTTGGAGGGTGTAATCTGATTATTTAAGAAAGTTGGCATTTGAGGATATAATTATTGTGATGTGTGTGATGAGACACGGCACACAGCCCTGTTCTCCAGGCTGCATGCTCCTACTCATCGAATCATGCAGCTCTCCCTCCTGTTGATCCCCTGAGTTCAGTATGTAGACAGATATCTCTATGTTTAGCCTTTTGCTGGAGGCCTTGACCCATTGGTGTAAGATAGGCGATAGCCTGGAACAGTACACAACACAGACAATGACGGAGAACAGCAGTGCCTTGATGCATTGTGACCGCCAAAGCACGAAACCCTGCCTTTTCAAGCCTCAGAGATTCAAACAGTGTCTGAAGACTGGTAAGAGATTGTACAGTGTTTGCACTGGGACTGCCAATATATGGATCAGCTGGGTTCAAGCTCCATATGCTTTCCGATCAAATTTCTTGTCGGAGGGATTGAGGGTGGATATGGAGGGCAACTGAAACACCTTACTCACCACCCAGTCCCCTCCTGTCAGGCCTAGGTAAGGCTCCAGGGTCCCCTCTGGGAAATTCTCAGGCTCATAGAATCCCTACAGTGTGGAAACAGGCCTTTCGGCCCATATCAACCCTCAGAGAATCCCAGCCAGAACCCATCCTTCTAATCTACACATCCCTGAACACGATGGGTAATTTAGCATGGCCAGTCCACGTAGCCTGCACATCTTCGGACTGTGGGAGGAAACTGGAGCACCCAGAGGAAACCCACGCTGACGCTGAGAAATTGTACAAACTCCACACAGTCACCCGAGGGTGGAATTGAACCCAGGTTCCTGGCCCTGTGGGGCAGCAATGGGCCTCCTGCAGTGCCACAATGATGCCACCCGAAGGTTGCAAGAACAGCAACTCATATTCCGCTTGGGAACCCTGCAGCCCAATGGTATCAATGTGGACTTCACAAGCTTCAAAATCTCCCCTCCCCCCAATGTATCCCAAAACCAGCCCAGTTCTTCCCCTCCCCCCACTGCATCACTAAACCAGCCCAGCTTGTCCCCTCCCTCCATTGCATCCCAAAACCAGCCCAGCCTGTCTCTGCTTCCCTAACCTGTTCTTCCTCTCATCCATTCCTTCCTCCCACCCCAAGCCACACCTCCATTTCCTACCTACCACCTCATCCCGCCTCATTGACCTGTCCATCTTCCCTGGACTGACCTATCCCCTCCCTACCTCCTCACCTATACTCTCCTCTCTACCTATCTTCTTTTCTCTCCATCTTCGGTCCGCATCCCCCTGTCTCCCTATTTATTCCAGAACCCTCACCCCATCCCCCTCTCTGATGAAGGGTCTAGGCCCGAAACGTCAGCTTTTGTGCTCCTGAGATGCTGCTTGGTCTGCTGTGTTAATCCAGCTCCACACTTTGTTATCTTGGATTCTCCAGCATCTGCAGTCCCCATTATCACTAAGAGTCAACCACATTGCTGTGGGTCTGGAGTCGCATGATGGCAGTTTCCTTAAGGACATTAGTGAAACAAATGGGTTTTTCTCCCAACAATCAACAATGCATTCATGGTCATCAACAGATTCTTTCATTGCATTTTCTTTTATTTAATTCAAATTCCACCATCTGTCGTATTGGAATTCAAATTGAGGTTCCGGAGTGCTACCTAGGTCTCTGGATTATGAGATTACACTAAACTGCATCAACAAGTCACTTAATAGAGATCCAGCAATAATACCACGTGAGTTATTATCTCACCATCCTGTTGAATCCTGTTCAATGCATACTCTTGTAGTAACCACCTATATTGAGAAACTTAACGGCGACAAAGACTTTATAAGCCTAACAGTCTATTGGAGCACTCCTGGATTTTAACTGCCTGAAGGAAGAGCACATGCTTTCATTTGCGCGAAAGTGGAGTTAAAGATAACCAGGTCAGCCATGACCTCATTGAAATATGGAGCAGACGCGATGGGCTGAATAGCCTACTTCTGCTCCTATGTCCTGTTGTACAGAGATTGGTAAAATTCCTTTTCACTTGTATAAACCCACAAAGGGCATAGACAGGGTAGGCAGGGAGAAGACTTTCTCCTGGATGGAGGGACCAATGAGTGAGGGAGGGGGCATTGGACAGGGCCAGGGGGTTTAGAGGAGGAAGGAAGGGTGGGATTCTGGAACTGACTGCTTGTAAAAATGTTAGAGGCAGAAACACTCAACACGCTTAAGAAATATTTACTTGTGCACTTGGGATACCTAGGCAGACATGGGTGAAGTACAGGAAATGGGCTCAGAATAGTTAAGGGACTGCTTTTGACCAGCACAGACTCAACAGGCTGAAGGACCTTTCTCCCTGTGATGTAGATCTCTCTGACTTTATGAACGACGCTATCCTTTTTTACATTCATTTGCCCATTTTCCTGTTGGTCAGTTCAAAGAATCTCAGTTTCAAGGTCCCATCACTTGGTCAAATTCCCTTATTAGTTTGCTGAGTAGTGGACCTGTGTTCATTAACTTGGATTAAAATGTTCTGCAAACCAAATACCAATCACCACAGCTCATTGCCTGAGAGATATCAGCAACACATGAGAGATACATTTTGTATCTATGACCATTCCTCATTGGTCATCAAAAATCAATTAAAATCCTGACAAATTATTACACCATAATTCTCAATGAGGAGGCAATGGCCTAGTAGTATTATTGCTGGACTATTACTCCAGAGACCCATTTAATATTCTGAGGACCTGGGAATGAATCCCATCATGGGCAGTTAGGAGTGGGGAATAAATGCTGGTTCAGCCAGCGACGCCTACGTCCCATGAATGCACAAAACAAAATGCAAGCACACTGGGGTTAATTACATTAAATTGGAGAGTTTGCACTAAGGAGCGTCTTGAGGATCTGTAAAAGTAATGCCAGGGAGGTTGTGGAGAAGCGGTAATGAATAGCTGAAAACTTTGGGTTAGTATTTTGAGGGCATCAGTTCGAATCTCGCCATGGCAGACAGTAAATTTGAATTGAGTAAAAACTTGGAATGAAAAGCTAGCCTATTATTAACCACTATCGATTGCTGTAAGAACACATCTGGTTCACTGAAGTCCTTGAGGGAAGGCAATATGTTGTCCTTACCCGGTCTTGTTTACATGTGACTCTAGATGCACAGCGAAATAGTTGACAGTGACGCCCACATCCCACGAAGGAATTAAGATAGATTGTTAATTGGAGCAGAGGGCAGGCCATTCAATAGCATGACCTAGCCCACTTGCAAACCATTGTCAGCCACAGTATTCCATATACACAGCCTTGCCACTTTGCTAAATGTCTAACCCGATAGATTCTCATCAGTTTGAGAGCAACCTGAAGCAAAAGTAACTTGCTGTCATTAAGTGTACTCCCAGTAGGAACCATTTCATCCTTTTTTCAATAACGTTGACAGTGAGGAAGAGGCCTTGATTAATAATATGTTGTCTGGTGACAGCTAATTAAAGGATTATTGGAAGCAATAATTGGGGAGGTTAGGTCGAAATTCTTCTGTCTGAGCTGATTGCTAATTTGATTTTTGCACATGTCCAGTTAGTCTTTCATATAATTTGGGTCAAAATAATAATTAAAGTGTTGATTATGATAGATCAAGGTAATAACTCTGAGGAAATGAAGGATGGTTGCTGGTTGGGAAGCATTTCAATGAGCATCTGAAAATGGAAAAGAAGGATTAAATTGGCTCAATGCAAAATAATGCGATTTAAATTTTAAGTAGAGAAGTGCAACTAATAACATTACAAAAGGCTGTTGTTTAGGTTAATCTTCTCCCTTTTAGAACAGAACATTGCCTGGGAGACATATTGCAGATAGGTCACACAATCACTTCGAAGAAGAACTTGGTAACTGCTTCAAATTTCCCCAATTTATAATGGATAGCAGTTCCTGAAGCTCCTCAAGAGTAATGCTCAAATGAGGAAACGAGAAACAGAGACAAAATTGCTGGTAAAACTCAACGGGTCTGGCAGCATCAGTGGAGAGAGAAAGGAGAGATAGCATTTTGCGTCCAGTGATTCTTCTTCAGAACTGATGCTAGCTAGGAAAAGGTTGGTAAATATGCAGAAGATAGGATGGAGCAGGTGGGGAGAGGACTAAACAGTAAGTGAAAGCAGAGCCCAAAGACAGAGAAAACCAATTGGACAGACAAGGGAATGGGTAAAGGTCAGCCTGAGAAAATGAGTTGCTGCTAATGGGTACCATTAGAGACTGACAATGGATTGTGCGCAGTAGTAGCCCATGTGGTGACAGGACCTTGTGTGTGGTTGGGGGGAGGGAGTTGGGGTGCGGTGGGGTGTATCATAAGGACATGGGAGAGAATGCTTCACACCCTAAAATTATTGAACTCGATATCAAATCCACAGGCTGCAGTGTTCCCAACCAGTGCTGAGGAATCCTCAGCTGTGGGAGAAGACAATGTCCTTGTGGTCTCACCCTCCACTGCCTCCAAGCTTATAGTCTCCCAACCCCTCACAGCCGGCTTCTACCTCCTTCCTGAAACCCACAAGCAGGACTGCCTGGGCAGGCCCATTGTTTCTGCCTGCATCGGACCCAAAGAACTCATCTCTTCCTACCTCAACTTGATTTTTACTCCCCTTGTCCAATCCCTTCACACTAACATCCAACATTCCTTTGACTTTTTACTCAGGTTCAGAATCTCCAGTTCACAGGCTCCAGCCACCTTGCCTTCACCACAGACACACAATCCCTTTGGATTACGTTCACTGGACCCGAAATGTTAACTCTGCTTCCCCTCCTCGGATGTTGCCAGACCTGCCGAGCTTTCCCAGCAATTTCTGTCTCGGCAGTTCTTTCAGTTTTCTGCTCAGAGGAAAAGAGAAATGTGATTTCCATTCTCAGTGCAGTGGACAGGAGACAGGAGGCTCTGAGGTTCTAAAAGCTGACCCCTGCCTAATCTCCACAACCCAGAAACAATCCTTCCCTGAGAACCGGGAGCTACGTGGGCTTTGATAATTTCATCTTCAGATATCAGCTTTGAAATATTTTGACATTTTACATTAAAAAGTGAAAATCAGTGGTGAATTTAAGTACTTTTTATCCTTCACATTTAATAGTTTGCTAATGTATCATTTCAGTATCCCCTTTCATTACCATTGACTCAGCGCCTTCACTAGCACTCAGTAAATCTCTTCACTCCCATCTAAGCAACAGTCTGGAAAACTAGACAATTTATCAAATGAGAATCTTAAATAAGATCAAAGCAGCTCGCTGACAATCTCATTCACAGCAAGGTCACAATTTGCTTTTTCTGGTGATAGAAGGCTCTGGGAGATGATGGCCTAGTGGTGTTATCGCTGGGCTACTCATCTAGAGTTCGAAACAACATTCTGGTTCAAATCTTGCCACAGCAGGTGATGAAATTTGAATTCAATGAAATATCTGGAATTGAGAACCTAATAATGACCATGAGTCCCTTGTTGATTGTGAGAAAAACTCATCTGGTTCACTGATGTCCTTTAGGGAAGGAAACTGCCATCCTTACTTGGTCGGGCCTACATGTGACTCTAGACCTACAGCAATGTCTGGATTATTAGGGATGTAAAATAAATGCTGCCGAGATAATGACAGCTTCACTCTGTAAATGAATTTTTAAAAAAGCGGTACATGAATTCAGCCTTCCAGCCACCTCCTCAACTCCCTTTGGGTGGCACGGTGGCTCAACGGTTAGCACTGCTGCCTCACAGCGCCAGAGATCTGGGTTCAAATTTACCCTCGGACAACTGTCCGCGTTGAGTTTGCATATTCTCCCTGTATCTATGTGGGTTTCCTCCCACAGTCCAAAGATATGCAGGCCAGGTGGATTGGCCATGCTGAATTGCCTGTAGTGTTCAGGGGTGTGTAGGTTAGAGGGGTTATGGGGGATGGGTCTGGGTGGGATGGTCTGTGGGTCACTGTGGACTTGTTGGTCCAAAGGACCTGCTTCCCCTTTGCAGGGATTCTATGATTTCCTCAGGAGCAAGACATTGTTTGTAAATGATTCCAAGCTTTTCTTTTGCCTGAGGGAAAGAAAGAGGGAAGATCCATTGTATCCTGAGAGACTCACACTTGTGGAAGAGAGACAGTCTGATGTGGGAAAAGAAGGAGATTCCCATGTCCCAGCTCAACATGGATCCTTGTGGGTAATATCCTTTGTCAAATGGATACAGCTCGATGGAGAGTAAATATTGTGGGAATTTGAGAAATTCTCACATTGAGTTTTAATAAAGAATGATTTGTGCATAAAATCGAGTTGAACCCAGGAACCAAATCCCGCATCTCTTTGCCCGAGAAGAGCATTTGGGTAAAATGTCTTTAATACATTAACTGGTCAAAGTGTCCAAAGCAGGGACAACAGAAGAATCTCTGGTCAGTATCAAAAGTGCCTAAAGTGTGTCTCAGCCTGAAACACCCAATTTGCTGAAATCTTACATCATGACCCTAACCTTTCGTATAAGGGCTCAGCTTCACAGGACTTCTCTGCACTGATTGAGATTTTATGGTACGTGAACTCAAGGACGGGAGTACAGTGAAAAGTGTACAAAACATCACCATTCTCCACCAGCTGCTGGCTCCTAAACATAGAGGATTCCTCTGCATCCCAACACCCAGGTCCCAACACAGTATTCAACATGGCCAGAGCACATCGTGCATTGCCTCTGCTACAGGAAGGAAGTTTGAGTGTTCTTATAGCACTTTGCATGACTCTGCAGCCAAGATGTACCTTTACAGTGCCATTTTTCCTCTCTTACAGGAAAGTCATGCACAGCAAGATCCCACCGACTGCAGCGTTATGAGGACTGGAGAATCTGTTTTAATGATGTTGGCTGAGGGATAATTGGTTAGGATGCTGTGAAGAATTTCCTTGCTACTTAGTGCGGTGGGGTTTTTAAAAACCCCCTGCGGCTGCCACCAGGGCATTGTTGTTGGTATTTCTTCCAAAAAGCCGGACCTCCCTCTGCGCTGCATACCTGGCCTCGGTTTTATGCTGGAGCTGTTCAGGGAATGGACACGGATATGAGGCTGTGCAGCAGATAACTGTGTTTCAGGACTTCTGGCACAATCACAGGCGAAAAGTGAGAGAATCAAGGGAAACAAATTGACAACAACCGGAAAGTCAAATCTGATTGTTAACCATTGCTGGATTTTTGAGTTGCAGGTACTTCAGCTGAAAAGAAAAGTTTGTTTTACTTTTCCATTTTCTGAGGACACCAGGGAGAGTTCATTAAGCATGAAATTTAGTTTAAAGGTCCGTGAAGGTGCTTATTTCACACTGCTATGGTTACAGGTTCAAATATCAGATCGAAATGATGCTCAAGTGCTCTGTGCGTACAAAAACCTTCATCATGTTCTTGACCAGAGCAAGATATGAAGTGCCGCTGTCATTCTGAGCTCCAGGCTGCCATTCACTTGCCGCTGCTGTCAAAGATATTCAACAACCCACTTTTCAGACACAGAGAGCTGATGCCTTGTAGGAGCTGAGACATGTTTTGACCTGTGACAGTTTTCAGAAACATCACCCGAAAGCTTGTCAGACAACAAAATGTGAGGCTGGATGAACACAGCAGGCCAAGCAGCATCTCAGGAGCACAAAAGCTGACGTTTCGGGCCTAGACCCTTCATCAGAGAGGGGGATGGGGAGAGGGAACTGGAATAAATAGGGAGAGAGGGGGAGGCGGACCGAAGATGGAGAGTAAAGAAGATAGGTGGAGAGGGTGTAGGTGGGGAGGTAGGGAGGGGATAGGTCAGTCCAGGGAAGACGGACAGGTCAAGGAGGTGGGATGAGGTTAGTAGGTAGATGGGGGTGCGGCTTGGGGTGGGAGGAAGGGATGGGTGAGAGGAAGAACCGGTTAGGGAGCCAGAGACAGGTTGGACTGGTTTTGGGATGCAGTGGGTGGGGGGGAAGAGCTGGGCTGGTTGTGTGGTGCAGTGGGGGGAGGGGATGAACTGGGCTGGTTTAGGGATGCAGTGGGGGAAGGGGAGATTTTGAAACTGGTGAAACCCGAAAGCTTGTGTTCATTTTTGTTAGCAATGTAATCTGTATGACAGGCAACTTCCTGCCATCACTTTTCTGAACGACAAGATCAAACTTTGCATTGGACAGTCACCGCTGAATGGAACATTAGTGTTAAAAGAAATCAGATTAGTGATGCTTTTGAGTCTTGCTTTGCAACATCAGGAGCATGAATATTTCTGATCAGGATTCATGTCCAAATAACTAAATGCAACTATCTCAATAACTTGAATTTATCTCCTACCTTTCGTGCAAGTATTCCTCTGTGTTTCATAACAATCTGACAAACATGTTTTTATGTTGTGAATAAAACTGCATGCTTCATTTGAATCAAGACAAAACACTGCTGGTGCTGGAAATCTGAAATGAACATAGAAATTGCTGGAGAAACTCTGCAGATCTGGAGATAAACAGAGTTAACATTTCCAGATTGGTATAACTGATCTTCAGAAGCAGACTTCTTCAGTCATAGAGTCATACAGCATGGAAACAGACCCTTCAATCCAACCAGTCCATGACAAACAAAATCCCAATATCAGACTTGAAACATTAACTCTGTTTCTCACATCACAGATGCTCCCAGACCGGCTGAGTTTCTCCAAAATTCTCTGTGTTTATGTCATTTTCATGTATGTCTTATACATAAGATTCAGTCATTCCACCCGAATCTAAACGAAGCCCCTAATTCAGAATTATTCCAATTTGCACAGAAACGATATTTGTGGCAAGAAGCTCATTTAGCCTTCATCAGTGGCATAAAATTTCATTCCCTGTTCAATTCTGTGGGGCTCAGACTGGTACAGGCCAAACGGTACAGCTTTGAAATTGCCTGCACTGGCATCAAGCAATGTGGTGACTCTTAATAAGGGATGAGCAGTGATTGCCGGTCCAGACGACAATGCCTGTGCTCCATGAAGCATTGAATGTGAAGAATAATCACCGTTTGTTGGTTCATGACACAATTTCTACAGCCCCCCCACCCTAATCCCCACCCACCACTCCCCTCCCATGCTACCGCTTCAGCAACCACGCCCATCACCTCAGCATGCCTTCCTCGGAATCATTCACCAAGATGACATCCAGTACCATCCACACTGGAATGATGCACAGGCATCTCGGACTTCATTTTGAACATGGGGTGCCTATCACTGCAGAGACAAATGGCAATTGCACAGTTCAACATAGGCTTCAGGCCAGCTCCCATCTTTTCATCAACATTAAATCATTTTCATGCCAGCTAGGCCCAAGATGGTGCAGAGTAGGGCTCATGTGCTGGAGCTTTTGTTTTATTTCTTTTTTCTTCCTCACTTGTCCTTTTATTAAACTTACTTGTCCAGAGTTTGGATGGCGTCGGTGGCAGCGAAAACCCAGGGTGCGGGTCCTCAAGAAGGTCAAAGGCAAAGTGGGTTGAGCCCAGTGTGGAAGGGAGTGGGTCCAGCGTGGAGGGGAATGGCCCAATGCGGAGGGGAGTGGGGCCAGTGCGGAGAGGAGGGGGCCCATGGCAGAGGTGAGCGGGCCCAGTGCGGAGGGGAGTGGGCCCAGTGCGGAGGGGAGTGGGCCCAGGGTGGAGGGCAGTGGGCCCAGTACGGAGGGAAGTGGGGCCAGTGCAGAGGGGAGTGGGCCCAGAGCGGATGGGAGTGGGCCGAGTGCAGAGGGAAGTGGGCCCAGTGCGGAGGGTAGTGAGCCCAGGGTGGAGGGAAGTGGGCCAGTGTGAAGGGGTGTGGGCCCAGTGCGGAGGGGAGTGGGCCCAGGGTGAAGAGCAGTGGGCCCAGTGCGGATGGGAGTGGACCCAGTGCAGAGGGAAGTGGGCCCAGTGTGGAGGAGAGTGGGGGCAGTGTGGAGAGAAGTGGGTCCAGGGCGGAGGGAAGTGAGCCCAGCGCAGAGTGGAGTGGACCCAGTGCGGAGCGGAGTGGGCCCAGGGTGGAGGGGAGTGAGCCCAATGCAAAGGGGTGTGGGTCCAGTGCGGAGGGCAGTGGGCCCAGTGTGGAGGGGGGTGGGCCCAGTGTGGAGGGTAGAGGGCCCAGTGCAGAGGGAAGTGGGCCCAGGGTGGAATGAAGTGGGCCCAGCGTGAAGGGGTGTGAGTCCAGTGCGGAGGGCAGTGGGCCCAGTGTGGATAGGAGTGGGCCCATTGCAGAGGGAAGTGGGCCCAGTGCGGAGGGGAGTGAGCCCAGGGTGGAGGGAAGTGGGCCCAGCATGAAGGGGTGTGGGCCAGTGCGGAGGGGAGTGGGCCCAGGGTGGAAGGACGTGGGCCCAGTGCGGAGGTGTATGGGTCCAGTGCAGAGGGCAGTGGGCCCAGTGCAGAGGGAAGTGAGCCCAGTGTGGATGAGAGTGGGTCCAGTGCAGAGGGCAGTGGGCCCAGTGCAGAGGGAAGTGAGCCCAGTGTGGATGAGAGTGGGCCCAGTGCGGAGGGGAGTGGGCCCAGGGTGGACCTTAAATTAACTCCTCCCTACTTTTCTGAAGCAAACACAGGACCTGGAATGGGGAGCTGTGACATTGACAGAGGTGATGTTGGTGAGGTAGCCCAGTGGCAAAAGATGGCGCCTGAGGATTAGTGGTGTTGCTGGTTGGAGACGGTGAACTGGTGGCGGGAAGGGCATTACGGCAACATCAATGAGCTGGGCCCAGCGCTGAGAGATTCAACACCGTCAATGGTGGCTCCAGTGTGGGCTGCGGCCTATTGGCAAAGATGGCACCAGAGGGTCAGTGACTTTATTGCTGGTTGTATCCAGTGTAGATACCGGCAAATTGATGGAGTAGGGATGGTGGTACAGGTGTTGTTAATGGTGATGAGCTAGCTCAGGACTGAAGGACTCTCTTCAAGATATATCTTTTGCTTACCCCTTATTCTTAAATTATTGAAAATAGCACCATGTTGTGGTGGTAAATGAAGGCTTTTCATTGTATGTTGTTATATTCCTATGCAAAGTAAAATCAAAATCAGATATTCCCATTTTTCTGATAATTAACTGATTTTTGTTTGCATTCAATGCACATTTCTCTACCTTCTGGGAAAATATTGTCTTGCCCAGTGAAAGTCAGACCTGCTAGTGATGTTTGTGTCCTGAAGTGTGGAATTTTCCTTCATCAGAATTTGAAGTATGCCTGATGCAAAGAAAATAACTGGAAGAAAATGTTCTTTAGGAATAAATATGGCCATGGCTTGTGAAATAGATGTGTGTGATGAGCATCAAGAAAATCTAAAAGGGGTGGTAGAAGGAAAGCGGAGACTTTGTAATACAAAGCTTGTTTTCAAAGAAACTAAGTAGGCCTCACAGAGTTGGTCCACAAAAGTGCGAAGTGAAACAAGTGACCAATTTCTCCTACAACTAAATAATTGTAGAATTTTAAAACTTGGAATGAGGCCATTTGGTCCAGCATGCCCGTGCTATCTTTTGGAACTGCTATCTAATTGGACAGACTGCCTCTGATGTTGCCCAATGGTTCTGCAAGTTCTGGGGGTGCCCACCACCCCAGGCACCTTTGAAATCTGACTTGTTCACTCTTTAATAAATCGAGATCACAGTAATGTGCTGTCTTGAAGGACTGTGGAATTGTAGAAATGCTATGACACAGAAAGAGGCGGTTTGACTAATCATGTCTCTGCCTGTCAAAAAACAAAATAAAATCAGTAGGTGTCCTTGAAATAACTCAACAGAGGCTGGTATCCTGTCACCAATCACCCTTTATTTACACATAGAGAGTCCTTGACACTGATACAGCTTCCTCAGAGATAGCTCTCAGAGTGAACAGAACCTCTGACACAAAAACAGAAATTGCTGGAAAAGCTCAGCAGGTCTGGCAGCATCTGTGAAGTTTTATCAAAGACCGGTAACCCATATTGAGGGTGAGGTTGTTGACTTGCTCGCCGAGCTGGCTTGTTCTTGTTCAGACATTTCATCACCATGCTAGCTGATGTCATCAGAGACGAAGCGATGTTTTTCTACTCTACTTGGAATTTATATTGTCCGGTCTATCATGGTGAGTGGTGTCATTTCTGGTTGTGTTCTGTACTGGTTTGTGCATGGTCCAATTCGATATGTTTGTTGATTGCATTATTGGCTGAGAACCATGCCTTTAGAAATTCCCGTGCGAGTATATGTTTGACTTGGTCCACTACGGTTACCTTGTCCCAGTTAAACTGAATGTCTTCATGGCCTGAATCTAGCGATATTGAGGAGAATTTGTCATGCTGTTTTGCTGCTAGCTGATTCTCATGTAATCTGATGGCTAGTTTCCTTCCTGTATGTCCAATGTAATGTTTGTGGTAGTTGTTGCATAGTGTTTTGCTAGCCATGTTGATTCTGAATGTTGTGGGAATGGCGTCTTTCATCCTTGTAAGTGTTTATTGCCAAGTGGCTGTGGGCTTGTGGACCACCATGATTCCTTGTGGTCTTAGGAGTCTTGTTGTCAGTCCTGATATGGTGTTGATGTAGGGCAGTGTGGCCAATGTGTTATGGCGTACTGTGCCCTCCTGTTGTTGTCTGTTTAGTGGGCACCTGCAGATGAATTTTCACTGGACCCAGTCACTGGACCTGAAACATTACCTCTGATTTCTCTTCACAGATGCTGCTAGACCTGCTGAGCTTTTCTGGCAATTTCTGTTTTTGTAGCATGTGCAGATCCTTCAGTTTTTAGAACCACAGACACTCCTGTCTATATCTTTAAGCCAGGGCTGCCTGATTGAACCAGGTTAACAGCCCAAATCAGGAATCTCATATTCTGTGAGATCCACCTGGCAGACCCCATTATAGTCACTACACCCCTCCGTCTCTGAGTCCGAGGACATAAGCCAGTTCTTCATTTTAATAGATCATCCTGGGGCGTGTTAGCACTGGGTCAGGTTCCTCCAACCCAGACTCTGATATGGACTGTGCATAATGCACAGTAGCTTGGCAACAGATTGGAAGAAAATCATTCTTTTCTTCAAATGGCAAAAGCATCGAGGCAGTGACATTCACCCTGTCCATCTCAGATTCCAATCCTATCTTCAACACTTGGTGGAGAGGGAGAGCCCATGGGTTCCAGAACAGTCAGAAATGCTTTTGAGGAGCCAGGCACAGTTTGCTGCTGCACTGTTTGCGAGTTTGCTGCTTTCATATAGTCCACGTGTTTGTTCAGTGCCGTTGCAGTCACTCTAACTTTATACATCGCTGGACCTGACCTCATGCTATGCGCTAAAAGAAATTAAGATCTTTGTTGTAGGTCAACTGAGAGAGTTGGAATGAAGGAAGCTGATTCACACCTCCTCTCTTGGTCATAAATATATATATATAAATATAATTTTATGAGAACAAAGAATTGTAGGTAACTGTTGTACATACGTGTGAAAAGGTTAATATTTGGTTCAGCACAGTGAGCTCCTCTCTCTGTAAAGGTACCACAATGCCAATGTAAAAAAGGAGCATATTCCTTACTGTCTGTGCAGGAATAAAAACTGAAGAACTAGAGGATGAATAGGCACTTCTGTCACTCCAGCAGATGTAGGGCACGTTCAGGTAATCTGTAAACAGATGATGCAATGTAATAAAGTTTATTGTTTACTCAACAAGACTCTTCTAGTTAGACCAGAAAGCTTGAAAGCTCAGATGCACTACATGTCTGGGTTTAAAGGAACCCACACAGAGCAGTTAGTGACTCTTCTGCCACTGATAACATCACCTCTTCATTTACTCTGTTAAAGCAGCAGGGCTGATTGTTTAGTGGAATGATTCTGAGCAGTTTACAGGCCTGTGAAGTTTCCTATAGATGGTTCTCCAGCTTGAAGGACCCAATCAAAAAATTAGATTCATATTCAATCAAAGATTCCATTCTTGTTATACAGTTATAGAGAGAGGCTAAATAGGCCCGGGCCACTTTCTTTAGAGAAAAGGAGGCTGAGGGGTGACCTTATAGAGGTTTATAAAATCATGAGGGGCATGGATAGAGTGAATAGGCAAGGTCATTTTCCCAGAAAAAGCGAGTGCAAAACTAGAGGGCACATGTTTAAGGTGAGAAGGGAAAGATATAAAAGAAACATAAGGGTCAATTCTTTCAACACAGGTGGTGTGTGTAAGGAATGAATTGCCAGAGGAAGTGGTGGAGGCTGGTACAATTATAACATTTAAAAGGCATCTGGATGGGTACGTGAATAGGGATGGTTGAAAGGGATATGGGCCAAATGCAGCCAAATGGTATTAGATTAATTTAAGATATCTGGCCAACACTGATGAGTTGGACTGAAGGGTTTGTTTTGTGCTGTACTTCTCTGTGGCTCTCTCTGCCTCAATGTAAATTCTTTCACCCTATCTGTCTCTCATCTCTTCATTTCTCTGATAACGAAATGTGGGGCTGGATGAACACAGCAGGCCAAGCAGTATCTTAGGAGCACAAAAGCTGACATTTTGGGCCTAGACTGATGAAGGGTCTAGGCCTGAAACGTCAGCTTTTGTGCTCCTGAGATGCTGCTTGGCCTGCTGTGTTCATCCGGCTTCACACTTTGTTATTTCGGATTCTCCAGCATCTGCAGCTCCCATTATCTCTTTATTTCTCTCTTTCCTTTCAATGTGTCTGTTTATATATCTCTCTCCTTCTTTTCTTTACCTCTTCCTTTGTTCTATTTTCCTCTATTTCTTTGTGTCTCCCTTGCTCTCCTACCGTCTGTTTCCATTTTCCTGTGTTTTCCCTGAAACGGATCCATTACCATGTTGAAACACCTGAGCCCTACTTTGATTAAAGATTCTGGCATTTTGAGCTCTGCTTTTTGTTTCATTTTTATTCATGCAAGATTGGAATGTATAAAATGTGTACAATTTCAGGTATTGAAACGCTAAAGGCTTTGTTTAATTAACATTTTATTGCCCTGTAGAAGAAAGGATTCTTCTTCTCATACTGTGGGAAGTTATTCCTTAAACTGCGTGTTCTATTGCATATCTCACTGTCACAATGAGGGCAATTGGTTCTGTGCAATGTATCATCAATGAATCAATGTATAGGTGCTATAAACAGACATGGGAGGTATAAAAAGCTGTGGGGATTACTTGGAAGGCCATACCTAGGAATAGGGAACCTGAGGAGACAGGAGGTGGAGGAGTTTGAATGAGGTGCTATGAGTTAAGGACATGGAGAGCATGGGTGTGGGGGAGTGTGTGGGTTGAGGGTTAGAGGGCTTTGCTACTTCCACTCTCACTCTAACTCCAACAGCACTGAGGTGGGGTGTTTGAAATGCAAACCCACACCAGTGGTTGCCTTTAGAGACCTTTTCTGGGGTTAGTTTTCCCAACATCAGGCAGCACTGGCCATCCAGGAATGAAAATCCTTCCAGCCACTCTGTCCCATGGTGGCAGCGCCAACTGGGACTTTTCTCAACTCTCATCTCCCTCCCTGAGGTTAAAATCCAGACTTTTGACACTTTGTCTCTCTTTCTGTTTCACTCAGTCTCTGCCAATAGACAATACACAACAGGTGCTAGAGTAGGCCATTCAGCCCTTCGAGCTAGCACCCCCATTCATTATGCCTTTTTATATCACCCTCTCTCTTCCTTTCTGTCTTCCTGTGTCTGTCTTTAACTCTCTCTCTGCCTTTCATTTCTTTCCCTTGGTCTCGTTTTCCCTTTTCCCCATCCCTCTTTTTTTCTCCCCTCTTTTCCTCTTCCTTTCTCTCTCTTCACCTCTTTGCCTCATTCTCTGTGCCTGTCTGTGTTTCTCCCTCTATCTCTCTTTCTCACTTTATCTCTCTCTCTCTTGAACTAAACAGGAAACTTTTAAAGAAAATGTATTTAAAGCTGTTGTGCCATTAAGTGATGAAACTGAGGAGCTGTGTCAATGTGGAGCAACTGATATTCTGATGGGACTCGAGACGTATTCAATCATGAGAGTGAATGATGGTTTAATATAACGCATTAGTGCAGAAGCTCAAAGCTGCCACAGAAACTTGAATTTCATTCTCTTCCACTTAACACAATAAATAGACACATGGAGGGAAGAATTGTACTTTATTAGCAACTTTACACAAAGGTCAAACACTTCTCCTACACAGTTTTGCACAGTACAGACTGTCGGAAAGATATTAAAACAGTAATTCACTCAACACTGACTTTTGAAAGAATCTACTGCCAGAGTACTCCAAGTTGTTATGGATCTTCAGGAACTATTCAATACGTTTGAGGGGATTCAACAAATACCTGCAATATGTCAGGCATTTTCTGGTTTATTCCAGATTTTTGGCATCTGCAGCATTTTGAGCGACTGGGGAGGGGGAAGGGCGGAAGGGCTGGGGGAAGGGGAGATGGATGCAGGTATAGGGTTATTGTAATTGGTCAGTGGGAAGGGTGGAGCAGGTAGGCGAGTAGGAAGATGGACAGATTAGGTCAGGTCAGGGAGGTGAGGGGTAGGGCTGACATGGGATAAGGGTGGGGGTGGTGGGGTTTTGAAGCTGGTGTCCAAGAAGGATTTGAGTGTGGCCACTGTTGTGCTGTGTCTTCAATGTTTGAGGCATCTTCACAGGCCTCAGTTCAAAAGGCAGAAAGCAATCTAAATCCTTTAGATCCCATCACTTTCCATTGACCCTTGCTGTAAAGTGATTTAAAAAAAAACGTGCTTGTGGCACATGGGTGTCACTGGCTGGGCCAGTATTTATTGCCTGTCCCTAATTGCCCCCGAGGAAGTAGTAGTGAGCTGCCTTCTTGAATCACTGCAGTTGATGTGCTGTTAGTTGACCCACAATGTCCATAGGTTCGGAATTCCAGGATTTTAACCAAGCGAGAGCGAAGTAATTAGATTAGACCCCTTACAGCATGGAAACAGGGCCTTTGGCCCAACAAGTCCACACCGCCCCTTGGACCGTCGCACCCAGACCCATCCCCCTATAACCCACACACCCCTGAGCACTACGGGCAATTTAGCATGGCCGATCCACCTAGCCTGCACATCTTTGGACTGTGGGAGGAAACCGCAGCACTGGGAGAAAGCCCACAGACATGGGGAGAACGTGCAGACTCCATACAGACAGTTTCCCAAGGCTGGGATCAAACCCAGGTCCCTGGTGCTGTGAGGCTGCAGTGCTAACCACTGAGCCACCGTGCCGCCCGTAATGATGATACATTTTCCAAGTCAGGATGGTCAGTGAGGAACTTGCAAACGGTGGTGCTCCCATGTATCTGCTGCCCTTGTCCTTCTAAGTGGAAGTAGTCTTGGGTTTGAAAGGCGCTGCCTAAGGAACTTGTGTGAATCTCTGCAACGCATATTGTAGACTGCGCTGAGTGTGGGCGTTAGGTATTGGGCCTATTCTTGCTCAGTATAGCAATACTCAGTTGGTAGTGCCACATAATGACTGAGTGATTACTTGGTGAAAGGTGTTGGAGGACTAGCAGGACCTATTGAACTGTAGAGTTGGTTAGTAACTGCCCTGTTCATTCACTGTGACCTAGGAGGAAGATCTATGCAGATAGTGCTCACCCCAGGCATTCAGGGACTTGCTCTGTGTTTCTGTTCTCTTTGAATAGAAGTACATAATACATTGATGTGCTGCTTGCCATAGGTGAATAGCAGATGTCTGTGAGGCACTCAGACTGGCTGCATTGTAAAGTGTGTAAGGATGAGGTGGGAATGTGAGCAACAGGAGTATGAGCAACATGAAAGGCTGGAAGAACCGTTTGGAGGAGTATCCTTTGAAGATGCATATATTGACCTTGGCCACCTGTGTAAGGTCATTCAACTACATGTGCCACTGCAGCTAACAGTACAAGGTATTGATCCCTGAAGCCAATGGCTTCTATTGCTCTGAGACGGCTTCTTATCTCCCTCGTCAACCACCATCACCTCCAGTCTGCTGCTGTTCACTTCCTCCACAAAGGCCTCCAGTGCTACATTCCAAACCATGGAATCTTTCTGTGCACTTGATGTTCAACTTCCCTTGTTGACAATTACAGCAAAGCCTTCTGCAGTGGCCCCCTGCCATTTAGCACAGAATCACATTGAGGGGGACAGACTTTCACCAAGAACGGAAGTCTGGCCACACCTCATGCCATTAGCACCATCACTTTGCTACCTGGCGAGCACTGAGAAAACCAGCAGCATAATAGATGTGTTGCACTGTGCTTCAGCTGGAGCTGGTGTGGTTGGTGCCACATTTGCAGACTTATTGCTAATTGTGAGCCCCCGCTCTTGATTATAAAAGGGAATCGACTAATTTTTAGCCTTCAGTTTCTCCAATATATTGGTATTACATTTCCTCTCACTTTCCCCCATTTTAATATGTCGTGCTTGAGTAATTCTTGACTTAGAACAGATGCTGGGTTCAACACGGAGCGGAAATGAGACAGATCCCTGGATCAGAAGTTTTTTTGTAGTTTCATGAAGCAACACTGAGCTTTTCATGTAGGTCAGACTTGAAACTTCATGGGATGGAAAGGCACTGAATGTAATTGGCCCCAAGTGGCTTGTTTATTTGCTTGAATGATTCCGAATGAATAACATTAATATTTAGGAAACAGGATACTGGGCTGGCTTTAATCTTCAAAAGCAATAAGCCTTTCGGAACGAACTCTCTCTCAAGATTTAAAACAATTGTGAGTTGGGGAAAGGATGAAGTAAATAATTAATGCATCAGATTGCATGGTTACTGCTCAGAGCAATAGCCATCTGTAATGAGCTTTGAAAATGATATGATACGTGACTGAGTTACAGGCTCCTTGTTTTATGGGACACAAGGAGACGTCAATTGCAATGAGAGATTTTGTAGCAAACTGTGAGCGCAATGGTTTGCAGGAAGACTCCAATGTTTGGTAATTTAACAGCGAACGAGGAATGATTGCAATCTGGTTTGAATTATTTATTTTGAGACAGAAGCAAAAGTAATGAGGATACTGGAATCATGAAGCAAAACCAGATAACGCTGTAGATTCTAAACAGACCTAACAGCGCCTGTGGAGAGAGAAGCATGGTTCATATTTTCAGGTTGAACATGTTTTAAGAAATCAGGTGAAAGCTTCCCCAGAACACCATTAACATGAGGAGTTCCTTTCACTCAGACACTCCCTGACCTGCAGAACTCTTCCAGCATTTCCGAATCTAATTTCACGTGGCCCAGTGGGGTTATCTTAGACCAAAATACAACTTAGTGAATGAGTGAGCCTCAGGTTAAACTCACCGCCAGCCATCTCTCTCGAATGAGAGAACAGCCTTCTCGGGCTTTGACTTTGCCTTTATTGTCAGTCAATCTTTATAGAAGAAGCAAAATGGCTCATTTCGGTTCACTTGTGCCCCCTGTACCAGAGATTTGCACGTTCCAGCCCTGTCCCAGTGTATGAGTTGAGAATCTTTTCCATTCATTCATTCATCGGCGGTCCCTCACAGACGAGGATGACGACTTTCCACCCTCAGAGTGAATCGGTAGGTGGCTGTACAGTCCGATGAGACGTCTGCAGATTCTGCCACACTTGGGGGAGATGGTCCTCATGGGAAGAGGTGGGTGGAGCAGCTGTGTGGCAGGACACTCCTTTCGTGTTTTTTCTTTTGCCTGGCTTCCGTTTCTTCCCAGTGGCAAGTCATGAGGTGTTCAACTCCTTCCCAGATGCTCCATGTCCACTCTGGATGGTCTTGGCGCCAGTGATTCTGAGGCATCTGTGGGAATGCTGCACTTTGGCAGTGAGGCCTTGTGGGTATCACTGAAGCGTTTCCTCTGACCCCCTGGGACTTGCCCACTATTCTGAAGCTGGAAGTGGAGCGCCTGCTCGGGGAATGGATTGTGTGGATGATGTGTACAGCCCATCGCAGCTGATCAAAGGGGGCTCAGTGCCTCAGCGCTGGGGATGTTGGCCTTGTGGAGGACGCTGGTGTTGGCGCATCTTTCTTCCCAGTAGATACGCTGGGTCTTGCATAGGCAGCGTTGGTGATACTGCTGCAGTGCCTCTAGGTGTGTGCTGTAGTTGGTCCACATCTCAGAGCCATATAATACAATAGGAACCAGCACAGCTCTGTAAACCATGAGCTTGATGTTGGATCTGATGTTGTTGTCCTCAAACACCCTTTCCCTCAGGTGTTCCAAGGCTGCACTCGCACACTGGAGCCAGTGCTGAGTCAGCTGCTTTGGCCGACAGCACACCCCCAAGGTATTGGAAGCGATCAAGGTTCTCTGAGACCTCCCTGACTTGATGATCCAGCCCAGCACTCGCATGTGGGAATGAGATATTGCTGGAATGGTGGAGAGACTGTGTTTTTCAGGCCACTTGTTAAAGGCAGTTATAGCAGTATTGACCCAATGGACTGGAAGCATCATTTAATGAAGCAGATTAATTTTCTACAGACACATTAACATTGAGCTTTTCGTGATTGGGACATGCTGGCTCAGGAATCTTATAAATGCAGTTAAATATTTCAGAATATGTCGTCTGAATGCACCTGTTACAAATCCCACCAACTTTGGAGATCTCAGGAATACAATCAGGGCCACAGGCTGTGTTGTTTATTATTGAATGGGGAGTTCACTGCAGTTCTCCCATCAATGGACTCCATCGTAAGATATTGGCTAAATATCAGTTGCCACCTCATAAACATGGTTGAGTTGTTTGAAATGTTCTTTCAAGTGTTGACAGGTAGCATCCTTTTTCAAGAATGACCTGATCCTGGCAGTGAAGGGGATTTTGTCGTTTCGATGTTGGTCTATAGATGACTCCAGTGGCTTTAATAAAGGTTTGCATGTCATGGCGGTCAGAATATCATCAATATTTCGGGAGATTACTCTTCCAATCATTTGCCATCTTGAATTGCCTCTGGGCATCATCCTGGAGTTGTTGGAATACTGTCTTCTTGACTTGCCACCTTGGGTTGTTCTGTGGTAATGAGAGTGGCTTCTTTTCCAAGGTCCATGTATTTGTGCCTTATTTTCATCAAACTGGCCTCCGTGAGGATGATGTTCTAACCCAATGGTGTGTGACATTATTTGGGGAGGCGATGGCTCCAGTGGTATTATCACTGGACTGTTTATCCAGAGACTCAGGTCATGCTACAGGGGCCTGGGTTCGAATCCCACCACGGCAGATGGTAGAATTTGAATTCAATACAATATCCGGAATTAAGAATCTAATGATGACTATGAATACATTGTCGATTGTTGGGAAAAAACCATCTGGTTCAGTAGCATCCTTGAGGGAAGGAAACTGCCATCCTTATTTGGTCTGGCCTACATGTGACTCCAGACCCACAGCAATGTGGTTGACTCTGGGCAATTAGGGATGGGCAATAGATGCTGCCTAGCCAGTGATGCTCTTAGCCCGTGAATGAATAAAACAAATGCCCTGTGTAAATTACCTTACTTGATTCCCCACGCTGCCACTGTTAACTGCGTCATTGTAACAATCTCCAAAAAGTGATGTTTCTCCATTACCCGAAAACTCATGATATATATTTACCTTAATCACCGACTTTGTGTGGCAGTGGAAATCCAGACCCTGGGTATGAGTGGCTTAGACCTTCCAGAGAAACAGATAAATGAAAAAAAATGCTAAGAACACCAGAGACTCTGTTACATTCACAGACTTGACCAAAGTCTGTGGTGCAGCCATTTGGGATGCTTTGTGGATTGTGTTCCAAAGATTTGCATGTCCATGAAACTTCGTAACTTCACCCAAATCCCAAAATGATGCTGCAGGATGATACAACAAAGTGTGGAGCTGGATGAACACAGCAGGCCAAGCAGCATCTCAGGAGCACAAAAGCTGACGTTTCAGGCCTACTCCCTTCATCAGAGAGGGGGATGGGGAGAGGGTTCTGAAATAAATAGGGAGAGAGGGGGAGGCAGACTGAAGATGGATAGAGGAGAAGATAGGTGGTGAGGTGGGGAAGTAGGGAGGGGATACATCAGTCTGCGGAGGATGGACAGGTCAAGGGGGTGGGATGAGGTTAGTAGGTAGGAAATAGGGGTGCGGCTTGAGGTGGGAGGAGGGGATAGGTGAAAGGAAGAACAGGTTAGGGAGGCGGGGATGAGCTGGGCTGGTTTTGGGATGCAGCGGGGGGAGGGGAGATTTGAAGCTTGTGAAATCCACATTGATACCACTGGGCTGCAGGGTTCCCAAGCGGAATATGAGTTGTTGTTCCTGCAACCTTCGGGTGGCATCATTGTAGTACTGCAGGAGGCCAAGGATGGACATGTCGTCTAAGGAGTGGGAGGGGGAGTTAAAATTGTTCGTGACTGGGATTTGCAGTTGTTATTGCGAACTGAGCATAGGTGTTCTGCACAGCAGCCCCCAAGCTTCTGCTTGGTTCTCCCACTGTAGAGGAAGCCACAACGGGTACAGCGGATGCAGTATACCACATTAGCTGATGTGCAGGTGAACATCTGCTTGATGTGGAAAGTCATCTTTGGGCCTGGGATGGGGGTGAGGGAGGAGGTGTGGGGGCAGGTGTAGCACTTCCTGCGGTTTCAGGGGAAAGTGCCGGGTGTGGTGGGGTTGGAGGGCGGTGTGGAGCGAACAAGGGAGTCGCGGAGAGAGTGGTCTCTCTGGAAGGCAGACAAAGGTGGGGATGGAAAAATGTCTTTAGTGGTGGTGTCGGATTGTAGATGGCGGAAGTGTCAGAGGATGATGCGTTGTGGGGTGGTATGCGAGGACAAGGGGGATTCTCTTTTGGTGGTTATTTGTGGGGGCGGGGTGTGAGGGATGTATTGTGGGAAATGCGGGAGACACGGTCAAGGATGTTCTCGGCCACTGAGGGGGGTGGAAATTGGGGTCCTTGAAGAACAAGGACATCTGGGATGTGCGGGAGTGGAATGCCTCATCCTGGGATCAGATGTCGCGGAGGCGAATGAATTAGGAATAGGGCATGGAATTTTTGCAGAAGGATGGGTGGGAGGAGGTGTATTCCAGGCAGCTGCGGGAGTCGGTGGGCTTGAAATGGACATCAGTTTGTAAATGGTTGCCTGAGATGGGGACAGAGATGTCCAGGAAGGTGAGGGATGTATTGGAGATGGCCCAGGTGAACTTGAGGTTAGGGTGGAAGGTGCTGGTGAAGTGGATGAGCTGTTCAAGCTCCTCTTGGGAGCACGAGGCGGCACCGATACAGTTAACAATGTAATGGAGGAAGAGGTGGGGTTTGGGGCCAGTGTAGGTGCAAAAGAGGGGCTGTTCCACGTAACCTACAAAGAGGCAGGCATAGCTTGGGCCCATACGGGTGCCCATGGCCACCCTCTTTGTCTGTGGGAAGTGGGAGGAATTGAAAGAGAAGTTGTTGGGGGTGAAGATGAGGTTGGCTGGGTGGATGAGGGAGTTGGTGGAGGGGGACTGGTTGGGGTTGCGGGACAGGAGGAAGCGGAAGGCCTTTGGACCATCTGCATGTGGAATGCAGATGTCTAGGGACTGGACGTCCATGGTGAAAATGAGGTGTTGGGGACCGGAGAATTGGAAGTTCTGGAGGAGGTGGAGGGCTTGGGTGGTGTCACGGACATAGGTAGGGAGTTCCTGAACCAAAGGGAAGAAAATGGAGTCCAGATAGTAGAGAAGAGTTCAGTGGGGCAGGAGCAGGTAAAGACAATGGGCCCACCAGGGCAGGCAAGTTTGTGGATTTTGGGAAGGAGATAGAAGCGGGTGGTGTGGGGCTGAAGTTGGAGGCTGTGGGTGGGAGGTCACCTGAGGTGATGAGGTTGTGGATGGTATGGGAGATGATGATTTGGTGCTCGGGGGTGGGCTCATGATCCGGGGGCAGTAGGAGGAGGTGTTGGAGAGTTGGCGTCTGGCCTCAGCGATGTAGAGGTCAGTGCACCATACTATAACTGTGCCTCCCTTTTGTCCTCGGGTTTTATGGTGAGGTTGGGATTGGAGCAGAGGGAGCGGAGGGCTGCACGTTCTGCAGGGGAGAAGGTGGAGTGGTTGAGAGGGGTAGAGAGGTTGAGGCGATCGATATCTCGACGGCAGTTGGAGATGAAGAGGTCGAGGGAGGTTAGGAGGCCTTGGGGTGGTGTGCAGGAGGAGGACTTGTGTTGGAGGCGGGAGAAGGGGTCAGTGGTGGGAGGGTTAGGCTTACGGTTAAAGAAGTAAGCGTGGAGGTGCAGGTGGCGGAAAAACTTCTCATGCTCCCAAGAGGAGCTCGAACAGCTCATCCACTTCACCAGCACCTTCCACCCTAACCTCAAGTTCACCTGGGCCATCTCCAATACATCCCTCACCTTCCTGGACATCTCTGTCCCCATCTCAGGCAACCATTTACAAACTGATGTCCATTTCAAGCCCACCGACTCCCGCAGCTGCCTGGAATACACCTCCTCATTCCCATCATTCTGCAATACGTGACTGGTATTCATTGATGTGTGGGTGGACGGGGACAACGGTGAGCCCCTTGCTGAGGACTGACCATTCGTCCTCTGTCAGGGGGAGGTCTGGGGGAATGGTGAAGATTCAGCAGGGCTCAGTGTGGCCGTCTCCTCTGGGGTGGCTGGCTGTGGAGGCTGTGGGCGGAGCAATGTCGGCATTGGCTATGGGCGGGGTTGCATCAGATGTGGGTGGGGTCCCGTCGATAGTGGGCAGAGTGCAGCTGGCATCGGCGGTGGGTGGATTATATGACGGGGACTGAGTTGGTTGGGAGTTCTGAAAAAGATGTTTTCAAAATCAATCAAGTCTGTGTGACAGCCCCCATTAAATTCATAATCTACTTGCGAGTGGCTATTCGCTTCATCAAAGAACAACTCCCTCTGGAATCAGGATTAAGTACCTTATGGATGGAAAACTTTAACCTTAATCCCATAGACACACATGACCTATATGCATATGACTGCACTGCCTTTGCTCATTGTGCATCAGATTTGCACGATTAAGTCCTGATGTTTGTAAACAAGAAACTTGGCCTGTCTTAGAGTGTTTAATGAAGCTCATATGCTGCAACCTAGATTGGTCAGTCAAATAACCCACCTTTTGTAGATGCTGTAGGGGGAGCTCTGAATATGTCGAGCATCTCTTGTATCTTGGCATCTCAAAAATTTGACAAAAACCTCTGCAAGTCATGAAAGATCCTAGTGTACTGAATGGTTGTAATCTCCTTGATGCAGTGAGATCTGGACACTGTACCAGCAACACATAAAGACGCAATAGAATTTCCACCAGCATAGCGTCCATACATAAAATTGCTGCAGTGTGGAAGCAGGCACACTGGTTCTCCAAACAGCATCCCAACCAGACCCAGCCCCCTGCCCTCTTCCTATAACCCTGCATTTCCCATGGCTAATCCACTTAGTTTACACAGCCCTGGACATTATGGGAAATTTAGCATGGCCAATCCACCTAACCTGCGCATCTTTGATCTGAAGGAAGAAACTGCAGCACCCAGAGGAAACCCATGCAAACACGGGGAGAATGTGGAAACTCCACACAGACCGTTGCCCGAAGGTGGAGTCAAACCTGGGTCCACAGCTCTGTGAAGCAGCAGCGCTAACCACCGTGCTGTCCAGCTCCATTTTCAAGACTCAACTGGAGATCTGTGAAACAAATGCTAGTTACCTTGGAATATAGGAACAAGAGGAGGCCATTCTGTCCATTGAGCCTACATTGCTATTCAATCAGTTTGTGGCTGATCATCTAACTCAGCTCCATACTATCTCGATATCTGTTGCTGTCATTGGCCTTCAGAAACTTCGCTGATTTTTGCCCTGAAAGTGCTCAATGACTGGGGGTCCACAGCTCTCTGAGCAAAGAACCCTCCATCATCTCAGGTTTAAATGCTCTGCTCTTTATCCTGGGATGGGGGAGGGGGGATGGTGCGTTGGCTGGGGCATTGGAGAACAGGAAAATAGGCTCCACCTTGTGGGATGGACATCCCACAAAATGGTGGATAGGTGTAGTCAGTCAGTTCAAAATGGCAGCCTTGATAAAGGTAGAGAGAGTGAAATAAATGAATAGTGCTTTATCTTTCATTGGTACATTCCTGGTTGTTGAATTGCACAATTAGTGCCTCTCATTAACAATGCCAAATATATTTGCTTTCAAATCTTCCTCATGGATTTTTAGTCTTTTACTTGTTTTTACAATGAAGTTTATGCACTCCATCACCCCCATGGGTTTCCTTCAAAAAAATACTGGGTTGTGTCGGTTCTTTGTTTAGAAATTGATTATGAGCCATCTGTCCTTTTCATCTCTGTCAAGTTGAAGAGCAATCTTCTCCACACTTGTTGGGTAATGCATTATTCAGCAGAGCCAAGCATCTGAGGATCAGATTGTCTGACATGCTTAGTTTCTGCAGGTACCTTGGATTGAACCTAATAAATGCTGCAACTCCCTGCTTTCTTTGAAGCTGACCTTTGCTTGCATTTAGACCAAAGCATCTAATATAGTCATCCATAATTAAGAATGATTTACTGTCCATTACCATGTGTATTGGCTAGCCTCTATGGGGTTAATCAGCTTAAACATGAAACTTCTGTTCCAGGAGATTTCCTGCCCTCAGCATAGCCATATAAAGAATCTGAAATCCTCAAGACGTTGCAGGGATAGTCCTTTCAGCTACCAAATGACAGAGAAGGAAATGGAGCACATTAAGAATAAGAGTAGGCCATTCAATCCTTTGAACCTGCTGTGTTGCTCCATTAGAACAAGTCTGAAAAATCTCGAATTTTTACCTACCTTTGCTTTCCGTTTGAAAATATAATGTGCAGGTGCTGGTGTTGGACTGGGATGGACAAAGTCAGAAATCACATGACACTGGGTTATAGTCCAACAAGCTTATTTGAAATCTCAAGCTCAAGATTAATTCAGGAACAGATTATTGATTGGTTTGTGCAAATATGTTCAGCTCCAGATGCCTGAAGCCTTTAGCTTGATGACAGTGATGACAGCTCTCTGATTGGCTCCTGGGCAGATCAAGAACTTGGATCTTTATCTCAGAGAATGAGAAGCCTCTGGACTGGTGAATGAGCAGATTCTGTATGACTCTGTCCTTCTCTGCAGCAAAAATACCTGAAGCCTGAGTAAAGCCAATTAATTTCTCCGATCAGTTACTGTGAGCTGTCGTCTTAAACCTGGCAACTAAGAGACTTTGCAATGAGTGTACCAATTAGACATGGCCCCCTCTGGTGAAGTGAAAGAACGTACAGAATGTGATTGAAGAACAGGAGGTACAGGGAAGCAAATTGAACATATCATTGGTGGGCTCATGCTATTGAACTGTGTTTCTTCAGTATCTTCCCCTCCACCGATAACACCAATGTTATTTTTTGTTGCCTGTACGTATATGAGTGTAGGAGTTTGAAATGAACGTTAGTTTCATTTAGTTCACCTTTTTGTTTACCTGTGGCTAAAACCTGTTGATTTCTGATAAAGAAAGTTTTTATTAGGTGCAGGAACCTGATGAAATTTTCTGATTCCATTAGACAAGTAAGTTGGAGACTTTGTTTATCTGAATTAAATAATTAACTTTTGTGACAACCGCGGGAGTAATGGGCTTCAAAAAGTGTACTTTCCAAGTGGGACTTAACTTGATATGCAGCACCCAGGTTCACTCACGGCAAATTCAAAATGGCAGAGCCATGTTCATGGTGCTGGGTCCCACAAGAGTTCAATGAGGAGGAAAGGAATTGAACTAACATTTCTTGGAAGGGGTACTTTCTGGAATTAAATAAGAGCCAAAAGAACTGCAGAAGCTGTAAATCAGTAACAAAATCAAAATTGCTGGGCAAGCTCAGCAGGTCTGGCAGCGCCTGTGAAGGAAAAAACAGTTAACGTTTCGGGTCCGGTGAGCCTTCCTCTGATGACTCGAAACATTAACTCTGTTTTCTTTGTTCAGATGCTGCCAGACCCGCTGAGCTTTTCCAGCAACTTTACTTGCGGACATTAGTTCTGCAAGACCTTTTCTCTAAACTTGCTTTCCTCCCAATGTACATTTGTAAAGAAGAGAAAGCGTCATCACTCATTTTCATAATCTGTAAGATTGAAATAAGAAGCGTTTCTAGGCATGAGGTGTTTCCAGGAATATGCAACTCTTTCTGAAACCAAGGAGTTAACTTGCTGAATGCAAGATGCTACGGATGCTGGAAATTGTGACCTTGGCACATCAGCTCCATGCCAACAATCTGTAAACAAAATCCAGCCAGGTCAGTCCCCTCTATCGCTCTAGTGCCCATTCAATCTCCTTTAAAAATAATTCATTAGTTGTGTTTCCATCACAATCACCACCCACAGCATTGAAAAGATTTTCCTCATATCCCAACTCCTCATGACCAGGAAAATTTCTTAAGATGGGTCTAGGCCCGAAACATCAGCTTTTCTGCTTCTAAAATGCTGTTTGGCCTGCTGTGTTCATCCAGCTCTACACCTTGTTACCTCTTTGCTCCAGCATCTGCAGTTCCTGTTATCTCTAATCTATATCCTGTCATCCTTTTTCCATCAGCTAATGAGAATCACTCTTCTTTCAGCTCTGCTCCTTTTCTGGTCAATAGTAAGTAATCATGTTATTTTCCCTGGGCTCAAAAAGTTTAAATGGTTCACTCCCTTGGTTTAAACGTCATGACCAAACCAAATCATAAAACAATACCTGGGACAGGAGGGGGAGAGTGCAGCAGCTGCTGGATGGCACACAGGGTCGGAGAAAGAAATAAAGTTAAAAAAATGAACAAAAGTAAAGTTTCTGGAAAAGCCCAGCAGGCCTGGCAGCACCTGTGAAGGAGAAAACAGAGTTAACATTTTGCGTCTGGTGACCCTTCCTCAGAACTGATGGTGGCTGGAAAAACATCAGTTTATATGCAGAAAATAGGGAGGTGGGTGGGGTAGGGAGTAAATGATAGGATGGAGCCCAAAGGGAGAGAAAGACAGTTGGACAGACAAAAGAGTTGCTAACGATCAGGCTGGGAGGGTGAATAGTTGTTAATAGGGACTGTTAGTGACTAACAACAGGGCTGTGTAATGGCAGGCTATGTGGTAACAAGGACTGGTGTGTGGGGTGGGGGCCTGGGACATGGGAGAGTTTAGTCCCTAAAATTATTGAACTCAGTATTGAGTCTGGAGGGCTGTAGGGTCCCCAAGCCAAAAATGAGATGGTGTTCCTCCAGCTTGCATTGGGCTTCACTGGAATACTGCAGCAAGCCAGAGACAGAGATGTTGGCCAGAGAGCAGGGTGGTGCATTGAAGTGGCAGGCAACAGTTAAAAGATGCTCTGGTATTAAACTTGACAAATCTCACTTCTGAAACTGTCTCTGAGTCAAGTCTCCTGCCTCAGCCCCAGTTTTCTGCTGTTGCCTTGTCTAAGATAATTCCATTCATTTATGCACTAACTAAATCCATAGTCATAGAGCCGTACAGCACGGAAACAGGCCCTTTGTGCTAACCAGTCCATGCTGACCATAATCCCAAACTAAACTAGTCCCACCTGTCTATGCTCGGCATGTAACCCTCCATCATTTCTTATTCGTGTACTTACCCAAATGTCTTTAAAACATTGTAAATGTGCCTGCATCCACCACTTTCTCTGGAAGTTCATTCCACACAGGAGCCATTCTCTGTTTAAAACTGTTGCCTCAATGTCCTGTCTAAATCTTTCTCCTTTCACCTTAAAAGTTCTATTGGACAAGCAAGTTGAAAGCCCCACATTAGGAAAAAGTCATTGGGGAAACCAAGCGGAGGCTTGGGGACCGCTTTGCAGAACACCTCCGCTCAGTTCGCAAAAAACAACTGCACCTCCCAGTCGCAAACCATTTCCACTCCCCCTCCCATTCTCTTGATGACATGTCCATCATGGGCCTCCTGCACTGCCACAATGTTGCCACCCGAAGGTTGCAGGAACAGCAACTCATATTCCGCCTGGGAACCCTGCAGCCATATGGTATCAATGTGGACTTCACCAGTTTCAAAATCTCCCCTTCCCCTACTGCATCCCTCAACCAGCCCAGTTCGTCCCCTCCCCCCACTGCACCACACAACCAGCCCAGCTCTTCCCCCCCACCCACTGCATCCCAAAACCAGTCCAACCGGTCTCTGCCTCCCTAACCGGTTCTTCCTCTCACCCATCCCTTCCTCCCACCCCAAGCCGCACCCCCCGCTACCTACTAACCTCATCCCACCTCCTTGACCTGTCCGTCTTCCCTGGACTGACCTATCCCCTCCCTACCTCCCCACCTACACTCTCTCCACCTATCTTCTTTACTCTCCATCTTTGGTCCGCCTCCCCCTCTCTCCCTATTTATTCCAGAACCCTCCCCCCATCCCCCTCTCTGATGAAGGGTCTAGGCCCGAAACGTCAGCTTTTGTGCTCCTGAGATGCTGCTTGGCCTGCTGTGTTCATCCAGCCTCACATTTTATTAAACTTGGCCTTATAGCAGGTGCAGTAGAGATTCACCAGAATGCTAGTGAGTCTTAAAGGCTAGGTTGTGAGTACAGGTTACATGGACGGCCGTATAAAGGGGTAATAGCTATTACACTAATTAATGCTGAAGAACAACTCATTAGAATGCCAATTCATGGGAATAACAACCCTAATAATGCATGAGAGGACAGTGCTGATTGGTTGGCAAGTGGACTTTGATTGATAGGGGGCAATAAGAATTGGTCGACAAATGTTGGTTTGGCCTGTGATGCTCATATGCCAAAGAAGAAAAATAGAATGAACTTCCAAGAGGCTGCATTTTATGTTCATGGATGATTTCATTGAGCAGCAAGTGATGGAGAATTACAACTTCATGATAACTTACGTTTACACGGGGACTGAATAGTTGAGAATGTATCTTGAAACAGGTGAAGAAATGGGGCAGCTATAAAAACATTCTGTCACAGACAGAACAGAGAAAGTTTGATTCCAGAAGGCTTTAACGGAACGAAGGCTCCTTTTTGTTTGTTTATGAATTTTTCCCCACAAATACTAATGATTGTAGACAATGTTTGTGCGGATAAACACTACATATTGAAATGCTATGATGCCCTGCAGTGGAAGCATTAAATTTTGTCAGAAATATACTGTGGATAACTGCACTGCTGTTTATTATTTCTGTCATAACTGTTCATTTCAGTCATTAGTAATAACCATTTCAGTTATGACCCACTTCTGATCATTGTTCATTAACAGTCTTGGCCATTTTGCTTGTTGTCATAGTGGGTTTGAAAATTGATCATTAATAACAGGAGAACGATTGATAATGGTTATTCACATGCAATTGCAGCACAGTGTAAGAGAAACCTGGATAGCACAACATGTTCAGAATTATTGAGGAGTCAAAATAAACTCAATGGTAGAGTTAAGAATTGAAGGGATCACCAAGATTCAGACTGGGATCACTGTAGAGAGTAGGAGATACATGCCTTAGAAGAGAGATGCTAATTGTTCTAGTATGCTAAATTGTTCTACCAAACAGTACAGAAGGCATCTCCATGCCAAGTTGCTCAATGTTTTGGTGCTAGCCTTCTAACAATGATTTATTGTTCAAAGAACTCCTCTCAAAGGATACTTGTTTGGTTCAATTGGTCTGCTGTCATTTCTGATTCTAAAGATTGAAGGTTAAGTTCTTTTCTAGGATTTGGGGACATAATCTAGGCTGGCGCCCTCAATGTTACAGCTTTTTAAGTGTTGTACTTATGCTGTTATCTTGTGGAGGAAAGGCTGTACAGGCTGAACTTGTATCCACTGGCGTTTGGATGGTAAGAGATGACTTGACTAAAATATATGCAATGCTGAGGCATCTTGATAAGGTGGATATGGGAAGGGTGTTTCCTGTTGTGGAGGAATCTAGAACTAGAGGTCACTATTTCAAAATGAGGCATCACCCATTCAAAATAGAGATAATGAGATTTGTTCTTAAATTCAAACATAGGGCCATGAACTTTTTCCTCGAAAGGAAAACATGATATTTTCCTAAGAGTGATATGTTTCTGCTCCTCACAAGAGTTTATTGTGTTCCTCTTTCTTCCTGCCTTTCCTTTGTGTTTACATTTGTGCCTGTGACCTCCATGTCCTCTGATTATAGCTCTCCTTTGATTCTGCAGCTTGCCAACCATATGGTTTTCAGCCTTAAATTCCTTTCTTTTGGCATTGCCTCTGGATCAGTAGGCACCTGGACATGTGGGCAGTATTACTTAAACTGAGAAAATCCCTTTAAAGTTGATGCAATGTCTTAAAAGCCATTTCTAAATGTTCTTAAAAAATTCCAGGTTCTATAGATGTTTTAGAGAAACTCCAAACATCACAGGTTAGAAGGATCTCATTCAGTGGCCAGACATCGGAAATGCTGTTGTCTGCAATGTATGCTTGATGTGGTTGAGATATCAGTTCTCAGCCAGAGATGCAGGCTCGGTAAAAGCTCCATGATGCCATTTTGGAGAAGTGTGCGAGAGGTACCAATGGTGCCCTGATCAATATTTCAAACAGAATCATCCGAGAATGATTAATATAGTATAGCGCAGATTGGTTAACTGAACAGTTCTGACTTTTAAACAAATAAAAAGAAGCAGGATTAGGCCATTCAGCCCCTCAAGCCTATTCTGCCATTGAAGAAGGCCATGGCTAATCTGATTGAAACTTCAACTCTACTGTCATGGCTGCACCTCATATTCTTTGACTCCCTTGTTAATTAAAGATCTATTTACCTGTGTGTTACATTTCAATGACTTCACCTTCACCAAATTCTGAGCAGAGTTCCAAAATTTCTCAACCCGTTGCAAGGAAAAAGAATTTCCATTTCAGTCTTCCTGATTTTTAAACTGTTTCCCATTGTTCTAGTCTATCCCACAAGAGGAGACATTCTTTCAGCATCCATCCTGTCAACCCCTCACGATCGTACATGTTGAAATATGACTGGAAGGAGACCCAGTAGAAACAGTGATAGAGCCAAAGAGTTGTACACCAGGGAAGCAGACCCTTCGATCCAACTCGTTCATGCCAACCTATATCTTAAATTAGTCTAGCCCCATTTGCCAGCATTTGGTCCATATTCTTCCAAACCTTTCCTTTTCATAAACCCATCCAGATGTCTGTTAAATGCTGTAATTGTACCAGCCCCCACCACTTCCTCTGGCGGCTCATTCCATACATTCACCACCCTCTGCGTAAAAAAGGTATCCGTTGGGTTGTTTTGAAATTTTTCCTCTCTCACCTTAAAGCTGTGCCCTCTAGTTTTGGACTCCCCACCCCAGGGAAAAGACCTCGACTATTTCCCCTATCCATGCCCCTCATGGCTTTATAAACCTCTGCAAGGTCATCCCTCAGCCTCTGATGCTCCTGCAAAAATAGGTCCGGCCTATTCAACCTCTCCCTATAGCTAGAACCTTCCGACCCTGGCAATATTTTTGCAAATCATTTCACAACCATTTGAAGGTTAACAACATCTTTCCAACAGCAGAGAGACCAGAATTGAAAGCATTATTCCAAAAGTGGCCTAACTAATGTCCTGTGCAGCTGCAACATGACCTCCCAACTCCTATACTCAATGCACTGACTAATAAAGGCTAGCATACCAGATGCCTTCTCATAAGATAATTCAACCATTTCAGGTAACAGCTTAACAGAGTTCCTCCGAACATCCCTCGCACATTGACATGTGTTCTTAAATAAAGAGGCCAAAACTGTACACAATATTCCAGATGAAACATGTACAAAATTCGAGATGTGGCCCTAGCAGTACCTGATAGAACTGTGGCAAAACTCCCATACATACATATTCCATTCCAATTGCAATAAACAGCAACATTCAATTTGAAACATGAAGAATAAGGTCAAGAAAATCTCTACAGGCTTTGCTTCATGGTGCAGGGCTTTTCATTGGTAAAGTTTCAAGGCTTACTTTAAATTGAAAATTCAGTCATGTATGTAGAAAGAGATTGACTTAAGTCTGTCACGGTAATAAAACCTTGTTTAATTGGCGTCAGTCCTCGAAGGAGATTTCAGAATATTGGAAAAATGGTAAACTTACCTAAGTTCAGATCCACGCTACAGAATTGTTTTATTCTTTGACTTTCTAAGTGCAAAATGCCAATGAATAAGAGCTCTCATTTTACTAAAAATGTAGTTTTCCACTTGAAATTAACTGCACAATCAAGTTACCCAGGCCCTGTAAGTATGGCCTTTCTCAATACCTCTATCTATTAAAATCGTTGCACACGCTACACACACGCTTGGTATATCATTCCATCTCATGCCTGATCTCCTTCAACCTGTTAGAAATAGCTTTCTAATGGTGTTTATAAAATGCTATTTGCTCTCTGCCTCTTCCCTTTCTACGAAAGATTCTAAAGCAGTTTGTTAAAGCTAACAGAGATGGCAGTGTCAGCCTGTTATCTGCACCATGGAAATGATTTGATACACTTGGTACAAGACACTTTTGTATTGTACAAATTGCGGAGGAATGGAATTATTGTACAAAATGCGGAGGAATGGAATTGTGGGAGATATAGCAGTTTGGATCGGAAATTGGCTCGCTGAAAGAAGACAGAGGGTGGTAGTTGACGGGAAATGTTCATCCTGGCGACCAGTTACTAGTGGTGTACCGCAAGGGTCGGTGTTGGGTCCACTGCTGTTTGTCATTTTTATAAATAACCTGGATGAGGGCGTAGAAGGATGGGTTAGTAAATTTGCAGACGACACAAAGGTCGGTGGAGTTGTGGATAGTGACGAAGGATGCTGTAGGTTGCAGAGAGACATAGATAAGCTGCAGAGCTGGGCTGAGAGGTGGCAAATGGAGTTTAATACAGACAAGTGTGAGGTGATGCACTTTGGTAGGAGTAACCGGAAGGCGAAGCACAGGGCTAATGGTAAGATTCTTAGCAGTGTAGATGAGCAGAGAGATCTCGGTGTCCATGTACACAGATCCTTGAAAGTTGCCACCCAGGTTGACAGGGCCGTTAAGAAGGCATACAGTGTTTTAGCTTTTATTAATAGAGGGATTGAGTTCTGGAACCAAGAGGTTATGGTGAAGCTGTACAAAACTCTGGTGCGGCCGCACTTGGAGTATTGTGTACAGTTCTGGTCACCGCATTATAAGAAGGATGTGGAAGCTTTGGAAAGGGTGCAGAGGAGATTTACTAGAATGTTGCCTCGTACGGAGGGAAGGTCTTATGAGGAAAGGCTGAGGGACTTGAGGCTGTTTTCATTAGAGAGAAGAAGGTTGAGAGGTGACTTAATTGAGACATATAAGATAATTAGAGGGTTAGATAGGGTGGATAGGGAGAGCCTTTTTCCTAGGATGGTGATGGCGAGCACGAGGGGGCACAGCTTTAAAGTGAGGGGTGAAAGATATAGGACAGATGTCAGAGGTAGTTTCTTTACTCAGAGAGTAGTAAGGGAATGGAACACTTTGCCTGCAACGGTAGTAGATTCGCCAACTTTAGGTACATTTAAGTCATCATTGGACAAGCATATGGACATACATGGAATAGTGTAGGTTAGATGGGCTTGGGATCGGTATGACAGGTCGGCACAACATCGAGGGCCAAAGGGCCTGTACTGTGCTATAATGTTCTATGTTCTACTAAGTACTGTGCACAAATGCTAAGCCTGAAAAGCTGGGATCTCATCCCTTATACCTAAGCTAACTGAGCCATGTTATCCTAACAACTTCACAAGCAATAAGCCATTGGTTAAATGGATTGCATGAGACAAACACTAATGCTTTAACAATAGATTGATTGGTATGACAACCACAAGCATCCACTCCTTCCACCACCAACATTCAGTAGCAGCAGCGAGTACTATCTACCTGTTGCGATGCAGAAATTCACTAAATTTCCTCAGACAGCACCTTCCAAACTGACAAACATTTCATCATGAAAGACAAGGGCAACAGATACATGGGAACGCCACCAGCTCCGAGTTCCCCTCCAAGCTACTCACCGTCATGGCTTGGAAATGTCCTGCTGTTCTTCACTGTTGCTGGATCAAAATCCTGGAATTCCCTCCCTAATCGCATTGTGGGTCAAATCCACAGCAAGTGGAATGCAGTGGTTCAAGAAAGCAGCTCACCACCACCTTCTCAAGGGCAACTAGGGACGGGCAATAAGTGCTGGCCAGGCAGTGATGCTCATGTCGCATAAACAAATTTTTAAAAAGGCAGGCTTTCAACAGAGAGAAACCACTTGAGATGGAAAAGGGCTTTTCCTTGAGGTGGATCTATGCTGGCAAGGATAATAAAGTGCTGGAGTTCAAAACTAGGGAGCACATTTTTACCGTGAGAGGGGAAAGGTTTATAAAGGATATGAGAGTCAACCTTTTTTACAGAAAGTGGTCAGTATGTGCTCTGAACTACCAGAAGAAGTCATGTACACAGGCACAGACACAATGTTTAAAAGGTACGGATGGGAAAGGTTTAGCGGAGTATGGCCCAAATGCTGGCAGGTGGGATAAGTTTAGTGTGGGAACATGGTCAGCGAGGATTAGTTGGACTAAGGGGTCTGGTTCTGTGCTGTATTACTCTATGGACATCTGTGTGTTTTCGACTGGGCTCTGAAGCTGGTTTTAAGCTTCTAAAACACTTTGCATGCTTCTGTCATCACTACTCACTAGGAACCTTCAAAGGCCGTCAACAAAGTAACGTGAAGAATGAGTTTTGTTCGGCAGAGGGGTTGGTTTTCCCAATGGAGCCTCATCGCTGTTTGTGGCAAACCCTGGTACTGCTCCTCATACCGACTGGGGCCTGTGTGCTGTAGCCTCATTCTGCCATTCGCAGGAACTTGCACACATCCTGCTAAGCCCCGTGCCAATTTCTGACTGTCTGCTGGTTTTGCTTGAGCCACACATCCCAGAACAAGCAGCCATCCCTCCCCTTCTCTCCACCTCCCTGGTTGACAATGTCATGTCACTGTCAATGTGCTGTGGGTCCTTTTACATCCACCAGATCAGGCTGCGAGCACCTCAGTTTAGTGCTGTACCCTAAAATGGTAACTCCAACATTGCACCAGGCCCTCAGCCACTGTGCAGGAGTGCCAGGTATCTTTCTGGTGCTCGCGTCCTGAGGTAGGACTTGAACTCTGAACCTTCCAACCCAGAGGTAGGAAGGCTACTTTCTGAGGGAGAAGTGATTGTTGCAGTGATTAAGGGAGCTGGTAGTAAGGTTCAGCTGGATTTCACCAGCTTCCCTGTTGAACCCGATATTGTCATTAACAGGGAGCATGAGAATACAAGGTACCAAAGATGAACCTTCATACAACCCCCAAGACACTGGTGAAGGAAAAGAGTGAAATGCCACTTTTGATGATTTTCTGGTTGCAGTTAGACATATATGAATGGAATTCAGTTTTGTTTTAATTCAGTTGAGGGATGAAGGTGTCCTGACTAGGGCAGCATTTATTGCCTGTACTTATTCGCCTGAGAAGATGGTGGTGAGCTGCCTTCTTGAACCACTGCAGCCTAATTGCTGGAGGAAAACTCACAATGCCCTTGGGAAAAGATTGCTAAGATTTTAGCCCAAATGAAACTGAAAGGCCGTGGTATATTTCTAAGTTAGTCCGTTGAGTGGCTTGAAGGTGATGGTGTTCCCGTATATCTGCTGCCCTTATTGTCCTAGATGGAAGTGGTCTTGTGTTTGGAAGGTACTTTCTAAGGATTTTTGGAGAATTTCTACAGTACATTGTTTACATAGTACACACTGCTGCTACTGAGTGCTGGTGGTGGAGGGAGTGAATGCTTCTGGAAGTTAATCAAGCTGGCTACATTTTTCAGGGTGGTGTAAAGCTTCTTGACTGATGTTGGAGCCGCACCCATCCAGACAAGGGGGAAATATTCCATCCCAGTCCTCTCCTGTGCCCTATAGATGGTGTACTGGGTCTTGAGAGTCAGGAGGTAACTTGCTTACCTCAATATTCCTAGCCTCTGACCTGCTCTCATAGCCATTGTGTTTACTTGGCAAGTGCAGCTGACTTTCTGGTCAATGGTTACCCTCAGGATGTTGATATTGTGGGATTCAGTGATGGCAATACCATTGAAAGTCAAGGAGTGATGGTCAGATTGTCTCTTGTGGGTGACATTGCTTGGCATTTATGTGGCTTGAATTGCATTTGAAATTTTTCACTCATGGTTCAGATGTGTTCCTGTCGCAGTGGGCCATGAGTGATAGCAAAGCCTGAAAATTTTAGGCGTTGCTGTAGGTTGATTGCTAATGCATTATTTTCACATCTCAGACAAACTATATAAAATGTAGGAGGACTTCTTAATAGCATACCTTGGGTATTGGGCTTTTGTGGTATGGTGGTAGTGTCCCTTTCTCTAGGCCAGAGGGCCCATAGAGTCATACAGCTCAGAAGCAGACCCTTTAGCCCGATTCGTCTATGCCGACCATAGTTCCTAAACTGAGCTAGTCCCATTTTCTTCCATTTGGCCCGTATCCCTGTAAACCTTTCCTATGTCTTTTAAATGTAGCAATTGTACTCACCTCTACAACTTCCTCTGGAAGCTTGTTCCTTATAACAAGCTAAAAAACAGCCCAGATCAAATCCCAGAATGTGTCGTGACTTAGTATGTTGACTTAAAGCACCCAATTTGTTCTTGCATTTGTTAAATTGGACTTTAAACTATATTTGCGAATTAAATGCAGGATTGATTGTCAATACCTACCTTTGAAATTGATGAACAGCTCGCAGGTAGAATTTCTGTAATCTTTAGAAAACAATTGTTTTTGGCTTTGATAATAAAAATCTTTCAGGATGATCTTATCATTCCAGAATATAATTAGTGTGTCTGTCTTGCAACATTGGACCAATTGCACAGTCCCTGGGCCTGAATGAGCTTCCCTGAAAATTCCCACAGGTTATTCCTGATATAAAGAGGCTATTCATCTTTACAATTGGAAAGTGGGATAGTCTCCAAAGGAATAAGCTATTTGGAAATCATTTCACCTTGTGTACAAAGACTCATGCTTTCTACAAAGCTTCATCCTAATTATATTGGAGAGCCTCTCACTCATGATTAGAGAGACACACATGCAGTTGACATGACTATTGCTCAGGATGTTGTTTTTGGGAAATGGCTTGGTTGAGTTTCCTTTCAGATAATTCCAACAAAGAACTCACTTTAGTATTCTCAATGGAGCATGCCAGAAACATTAACAAGGTGTCCCCCTTTCAGTCATAGTAATTGTGCATGACACCAATACACCCATTTATTTCTCTAGACATCTTTTGTGTGCTTCAACCCTTGATTGACTATAGTGTTAATGAGGAACTCAGAAAGCTAACCCAGAAAGGTCTGGTGTAATTATAAACAAGATGATGTGCTTTTGAGTTGAATAGGAATGGATGTGACTGATCACGGTTCTTGCTTTTCAGACGATTTACTTGCTCCTTTATCAAGTCACTATCCTTTATGTCTAATACAACCTGGCATAACTGCTTGTTAAACCACTAGAATTGTGCAGTAAACCATTATAGTCAGGCACTACATCAAAAAGTTCAATGATGCTGTAAAGTTTGAGATATACAGCTAAAGTTTCAGAGGCTATTTTGATGGCAGTATCATTTTTTTAATCAAACAAGAAGAGACTGAAAATGCCTATGAATTTTGAAATTCCTAAATAAAACTAGACAAGGATAATGGGGACCTGATCTGAATTATTAACCAGGCTTTCCTTGGAGATATATGTAGGAGCTGCTTTTCAATTCAAAGACCTAGATTTTCTTCAGTCTTCTGAAGCAGGGTTTTCTCTGAAACAACAACCCTGAAAATATGTTTGCATAATTGCAAAAAGCAACAGGGTGCTGGATATTTAGCAATATTACAGCCAGTTTGATCATAATAAGGAATTTAGGTATTAGAAGCTTATCAGAGTGAAGCATGGTTCATGGGCTCCTCTGTGGGCATTGTAACCTCTGAAAACCAAGTCAAGTTGGGTACTAAATAAGGGCACAGCATCAAAAGGGACAAGGCAAGGCACGGTTGGACTCTACAATGGAGGTGAATGTAAACAGCATTGATGATGGAAGAGGTGTGCAATCAGAAACTTAGCTCAAGGTGAAATTAGACAGAAAAGTTACATTTGTATGAATTAGGAGTAGATGTAGGCAACTTGCCATTTGTTCTTGAATTCTGATGCCACGCAATCTGGATTCTGTGCTCTACCATCTTCACCACTTCCATCCATTATCTCCAACCCTATCTTAGCTTAGCTGCTGCTAAAATGATCAGAAAAAACCCTCTTGTCACCTTTAGAATCAACTGTTCTAGTGCCCTAGAACCACACTTACACTTGAAAATTTGAACTCATCCAAAACACATAACCCAACTCACTCTATCACTATGTGCTTGTTACATATACAAAGCCTCAGTTTAAAAACATGCATCCTATGTTTTCAATTCTTCCATCCCACCCCAACTTTCTTCCTTTAGGCCCTGAACCTTCTGAGATTGCCGTGTTCCTTCAATATTCACCTCTTTAACAATTCCAATTTAATTCACTCTACCAATGCCTTAAATTGTGGAACACCTCCTCAAATGATTTCACCTCTCTGCCTCTCTCTCTTCGCAATATTTCCTACTCTACTACTTCAAACTTTCTTTCTCTTCTCTGCCTGAAGGCAAGTTTGACTGATCTCCGGAATGGGCAGGGCAAGGAAGGAAGCCCTGGGTCCAACCCAAGCCCTAAGGGGTCAACCAGAGGTCAACTTGGCCATCCAGCCAACCAGACCTCCCCAAGAAGATGCAGTTGTTGTGGCAACATACACTTTTATATGCAAGTTACAATCTACAGCAATGATTGGTGAAGGTAAAGGTTCCAATCTTTCCTCCATTCCATAGCTGGATCTCTCTTTTTTTTATTGCCTAACATTGGGGCAATTTAGAAAGATTTGTAAATTGATGCTGAAATAACTGCACACAGGATGGGTCCTGTCACCAAGTCCCCCTTTACTTACTAGTGCACAATACTCTGGCTGTCGCCAACCAACTTGAAGTCATGCCTCAGCTGAGGAGGTTCTAATCGCCTGGATATCTTGGTCAACCAAGGCTGTCCTGATTGGCCCAGGCTAACACCCCCAATCAAGAGCCTTGTAATTAACAAAGTCAACCTGGTTCCAATCACTACAGATGCTCAGAGATAGTAGGAACTACAGATGCTGGACAATCTGAGATAACAAGAGGGAGGGTGGGAGGTCTGAAGAAGGGTCTCAGCCAAAACTTCAGCTTTCCTCCTCCTCTGATGTTGTTTCGCCTGCTGTGCTCACCCAGCTCTACACCTTGTTACTACAGATGCTCAAACTGTTTAACTGTCGATAAAGCACATTCTTGTATATCAAGTCCTGGAGTAGGGCCCAGGCCTAATCTGAGCTTTGGCACAGAGACAGGGCCTCTGCCCATTGATCCACAAAACTTCCTCCTTGAAACTTATTTGAACAAATTTTGGTGCTATGACCCAATATCATAATATGTGAAAACTGGTTTTATGAACTTACAACATAACTTGGTACGTTTTGGCTATGTGAAAGTGACTAAATAAATGCAGTTTGTTGTTGCTGTTGACAGACTCAACCTTGCAAGGTAATTCTCCACTCTGCAATTGGCTGAGCTTCCATTTTTCCCAAAAGCCTTGGTAAATGATTGTATTAAGGTGAAATTTCCTAGTCCATGTGGGTAGGAACATAGAATCCCTACAGTATGGAAGCAGGCCATTCAGCCCATCAAGTCCAGACTGATATGGAGTTGAGAAAAGGGGTACAAGGGAAATAGTTGGGGGAGTATTGGAATAGCTGTCCAAAGTATCCTCAAATTAGGGAGAACTTCTCTGGGAGGGCAGGGAAGAAAGTTAAGGAGATACAGTGCCAAAACTGGGCACTTAAAGATCCATATGGAGGCCATTTCCCAATGAAGAGGAGATCTTCCCATGATCAAAATGACACTCCCTCCTCCTTCACCCACTGCTGTAGCTCTCTTCAATGCAATGCCTTCTGAAGATGTCAGAGGGCACGTCCACTTTGATCTGCCCTAAGAATTATCTCTACACCTCAATGGCAGTGCCTCTCCTTGTGGGACTACCAATGAAATATTGAGGCAACCCGTCAGATATATCTCTTCCATCCCTGGTCCACTCTCCCTCGTCTGACAGAACTCCCAGAACCAGCCTCTTGGGGAGTCATCTCCAGAAGATCAAGAGTGGCCTCCCACCAAGCAGTTCCCACCTGGAACTGGGACCAATGCCATGGTCATGACTTGACCTGGGAAACTCAGCTCATTGCCTGCGTAGAACTGACTCAGGCGGCACAAGTTGTTTTCTGATTTGTATTAGCTCAGATCGCCTCATAGACCATTGTCTAAACTGAGAATTGTAATGGTTTCATTGCTCCCCACTTTCAGCGAGCTCCAGACTGCCTTACAGTGCAATTTGGTGCGGGATGTTAATGGAGTGTTGCTTAGTTACTGCACTTTAATAAAACTGCACAGTGTGTGGCAGCACAGAAACTGGGCAATCAGCCAACTGGCCCAGGCTAAAGTTTATGTTCCATATAAACATTTGCCCACCTTACTTCATTTGGTCCTATCAACATATCCTTTTCTGCCCTTCTTCCTACAGTCTTTATCTAACTTGCCGGCAATACATCTGTGTTATTCACCTCAGCTCATTTGATTGTGGCTATATATTCCTCAGTTTCATTACTGACAAAAAAAGTTTTCCTTGAATTCCTTTGTTGATTTATTAGAGATTTCATTATACCTACATGGTTGCAGATTTTGAACTCCCTGGCAAATTCTACTCGACAACTGGAATCTTGTGTTGTCCCCCAAGGCGAGGTATTGCTGGGAGGTATTGTATAAGTTAAGGATTGGCAAGGCATTAATGTTAATATTGTGTTGTGCTCCACTTATTTTGTTGATGACGCACAATCTGTGGGCGGAGGAAGTGAGTCTACACATGCCTTCGTAGGGAGCACGCATGTTCTACATATACTCTCAAAAGCCCTAGTAATTACGCTCGCTTACCTAATTACATTGTAATTATTGCTATCATACAATAAACCATCATGTATATGAAGCATGATGCCCCTTCTGTAAAGACACTTCAGTGGAATATCCACTGATTGTTAAAGATGCCCTAGACTAAGCAGGATTGGTGTCTCGTGCAGTTCTGTTGCCCCATTATAGGAACGATGTGGAAGCATTGGAAAGGGTGCAGAGGAGATTTACCAGCGTGTTGGAGGGAAGGTCTTATGATGAAAGGCTGAGGGACTTGAGGCTGTTTTCGTTAGAGAGAAGAAGGTTAAGAGGTGACTTAATAGAGACATACAATATGATCGGAGGATTAGATCGGGTAGACAGTGAGAGCCTTTTTCCTTGGATGGTGATGGCGAGCACGAGAGGACATAGCTTTAAATTGGTAGATATAGGACAGATGTCAGAGGGTGGTTCTTTGCTCAGAGAGTAGTAAAGGCTTGGAATGCTCTGCCTACAACAGTAGTAGACTCGCCACGTTTAAGGGCATTTAAATGGTCATTGGATAAACATATGGATGATAATGGAATAGTGTAGGTTAGATGGGCTTCAGATTGGTTTCACAGGTCAGAGTAACATCAAGGGCCAGTACTGCACTGTAATGTTCTATGTTCTATGAACAACTTCAACAGACTTTACTCTGAATCATATCATGTGGCATTAAGGAGACTGAGCGAAACTGGAACCAATTAGAACCAGGGGTCAAAATCTCCAGTTGTTAGAGTCATACCTGACACATAGGAAGATGGCCATGGTTATTGGAGGTCAGTCAGCCCAGCTCCAGGAATTTTCTGCTCAACATGCCTCAGGATAGTGTCCTAGGCCCAACTCTCTTCAGCTTCTTCATTACTGGCCTTCCCTCCATCATAAGGTCAGAAGTGGGAGTGTTCCCTCATGATTGCTCAATGTTCAGCATCATTCATGACTCCTTTAGATACTGAAAAAGTCTAATGTTCAAAGGCAACAAGATTTGGACACTATCCAGGCTTGAGCATGCAAGTTACAAGTAACATACATGCCACACAAATACTAGGCAATGGCCATCTCTAGTAAGAGACGATCTAACCATCGATCCTTGACATTCAATGGTGTTGATTTCCCCCACTAATAATAGCCTGGGCATTACCATTAACAAGAAACTCAACTGGACTCACAACATAAACACAGTGGCAACAGGAGCATGTTAGAGGTGAGGAGTATTGGGGTGAATAACTCATCTCATGATGCCTCAAAGCCTTTCTATCATCTCCAAGGCACAAATCGGGAGTGAGATAGAATATTCCCCACTTGCCTGTATGAGAGTAACTCCAACTACACTCAAGAAGCTTGACAGTATCCGATTCATTTGATTGGCACTGTATCCACAAGCAACCACTCCCTCCAGCCCTGGTGCTCAGTAGCAGGAGTGTGTACTATTTACAAGATGCACTGCATAATTTCACCAAACACCCTTAGGTAGCATATTCCAGACACACAACCATTTTCATCTAGAAAGGCAAGGATAGCAGGTGCATAGGAACACCACCACATTTAAATTCCTCTCGAAGCCACTCACCATCTGGGCTTGAAAATATATCATTGTTGCTTCTCTGTTGTTGATTCAGAATCCTGGAATTCCTTCTCTACAGGCATTGTGGGTCAACCCTAACCCTAACCCTATTGCAAATGGACTGCAGCGGTTCAAGAAGGCAGCTCACCACTACCTTCTAAGGGGCAATTAGGAGAAGGGCAGTAAAAACTGGCCAGGGCAGCGATAGCCATGTCCCACAAATGAATTGAAAAATCTTGGTTAAGATGGCATGTACCATAAGGTTCCAGTGCTGGCAGCCAGGGTAATGAGCCATTATTGAGCAGGATATAAATCCCACCATCTTCTCATCTCTTTTCTGATTAAATACATAAAGTGAAGGCCTTTGGATGGTCTTGCAGCTACCTGATCACTTGAGAACCATTAGTGAACAACTATTGTCCCATAAACAGCAAAGTAATATTGGCCAAATAGTTCACTTTTGTGATGTTAGCTACGTATTAAATGTCGGCTAGAAACACAGGATAGATAATTTGTCTTTACTTTAAAATTTTGCCAAGCCATTTTTAATGCCGACCTGAAAGGTCCAGCTCAACTTACCATCTCAGTATCTCATTTGCATGCATCTCTAATTTCCTATTTAATGGCATTCCCTACCACTTCACTATTGTTTGGAGGACCACTGACAACTCCTATTAAAATTTTCCATCACGAATTGCTTCTGAGTTCCATGTAGACTAATTCCACTTCTGCATTTCCTGCTTGAATATTCTTTCTCACTACTGCACCAATTTCACGATCAATGCCACACTATCTGCTTTTGTTTTACCTATCCTTCCTGAAGATTGAAAATCCTTGGGTGCTCACTGCCCAACCTAGAACAATCTGTACCATTCCCACAATCACAGTCAAATCTTACCTATGTGCAACTATCTTGTGCAGTTAATTTACCTTACCTTATTGTGAATGCTCCGTGTGTACAGATAGAGCTTTGGAAAGTAAGTGAGTTGAACAGAGAAATTGTCACTCTCAAATCAAACCAGTATTAAGTCCATACATAACATACCATTATCAATCAGCAGCTTCTGCTGTTGCAGCATGTAACTCCAGATGGATGGAAGTAGGAACATTAACGGATAGCACTTCTGAGGGATGCTGAACTCACTCCCACTTCAGCATGAATGTAATAGAATCAACTTTCATGAATAGGGACCAGCTGGCTAGGTTATGTGATCTCAATATTTATTCAGTTATCCTACAGGGGCCCTATTTGGTCTTAACAGGTTCAGTGTTGAATGGGGAGGGTTTTCTCAATAGTTTGCGCCTAGTGGAATTATGGAGTCACTCTGTAGCGCTGCCTTTCAGGCAGAATTACAGCAAAGCTCTGGGAGCCGCTCTGAGCAGATTTCTCTGCACAGTTCAAGCCTGAAATTAAGGAAATAATTTGTGAATGCTCTCAATGCATTTTCCATCACTCAATCCGAGACTGAAATCACTTTCATGCAACTGGTCAAATCTCCTCACCACATTCATACACACAGCAGCCTGAAGCATTGATACATTTTGAATACATACCAAGTAAATGCCAAACCGTCTTTTACACTCTTAGGGCCTGCCAATAACTGCTGATTCTCAAAAACTTCTGCAACAAAACAACATTGATTCAAGCAGTGTTACTGGTCACCCATGGATTCCATTGCGACTGTTGGGGGTGCACTGACGAAAGACAGACTCATTTCATTTTAAGTTTAAAACACATGAGTATTCTGTGTAATTTACCCTGAGGTTTCCCCGTCACAATGCAGAGACCTCAGTGAAATAAACTGGTTCTATGTCAGCCACAGAAATGTGTCTTAAAGGGGAAGGATAGTTGAGATGAAATGGGATTAGTTTAGTACAATTTAATCCTTTGTCTGCTATTTTAAAATTAGGTAATGCTGAACTGATTGAGCTGATAGTGATTTTGACAGTGCCTGTAATATGGCAAGAAACAAGCTGTTGACTCTTTATTCAGCAACAACATTTATACCTGTTCATATACGCTAGGGCACAATTCAGAATGAGCTGGGACTAGCTCAGAGGTAGGAGCACTATCACAAGATCCAAAACAGCCTGCATTTTTCTGATAGTATGATGCCCACAAAATTCAGATGCTTTGCTTTTTAGACTTTGTGACGTCCAAAGGCAGCTAAACACAAGAACTAAATAAAAAGAAACAAAAGAACTGTGGACGCTGTAAATCAGGAACAAAAACAAAGTTGCTGGAAAAGCTCAGCAGGTCTGGCAGCATCTGTGGAGGAGAAAACAGAGTTAATGTTTCAGGTCCAGTGACCCTTCTTCAGAACTACTAAACATAAGAACTACTTTGGCAATATAGCTCTTTGACCAGCATTATTACTTTGCAACTTAAACCATACCCCTTTAAAACCCCCAACATACACACACACACACACACACACACACACACACACACACACACACACACACACACACACACACAAACACACACTCTGTCTCTCTCTCTCTGTCTCTCATGTACACACTCACTCACACACACTCATGTCCACAAACACACACATGTACTCTCTCTCTCACACACACTTGAACTTGCTCATAAACTCACACGCATTTGCTCACACACACCTCACTATGCACACAATCTCACGCACACTTTCACAGACGCAAACACATTGTCACTCATACACAAAACTCAGAGACACACACACACGCACACACACACACGCACACACGCACGCGCGCGCACACGCACACACACTCTCTCTCTCTCTTTCTCTCAGGCTTACAAGTCCAGACTACAGGGGTGTGTGGACTGTTTTGCATTGAGTAGCAGATCATTGCTTTGGGAGGTTCGTTGAGATGGGTCCTGCAGGGGGATGGGGGGGAGGTAGTGGGAAGAAGGAGCAGTGCTCCTGTCAGATCTGGCTACAGCTGGAAAGATCAGGTCTTGTCTAGCAGGGGAGAAGGAAGACGGTGGAGGGGCTGTAGTTGGGTGTGTAAGCTACATGTAGGCTCAGTTGAATAGAAGTTGTACTGTGTATTTAATAGTCTGACATTTCCTGAGTTACTGTTTACTTCAGTGCTGCAGATCCTGCAAAATTGCCCAATTTTATTCAATACTTTCAGAGGGTTCCAGGTGAAGTGAAGTTGCCCAAAGGAATCCTCAATTTCTTGGAAAATTCCTTCGGAGAGCCTGCTACAATATGGGTTCCATAGGTCCCCAGGCAGAACCCATATCTATGCTGGAATAATAACTTTCACAGCCAGCAGAATATCTGGCCACTTTTTTTGCAGGGCCTTCCAGGTTTGCTTTTCTTTGGCTGATGGAGAGAGCTGGTGAAAGAGCCTTCTTGTTTGTAGGCTTCTGGATGTACTGATGGTCTGTAACAAACTGTAGCTGCACAGGCCAAAGGCTGTCATTAGGCAGGTTTTACCCGAACTCAAAGACTCCTAGTGCAAGCCCATCGCATAAAGTAACCACCCTTACTGTGATAAAAGTGATGTAGTCTTGTGAAACTAAAGTCGTAGTGCATGGGGAGAAGTGGGGACGGGTGATCCCACTTGATTTTCACATTATAAAAACCCACCTGGTTCGTTCAGCCATATAGTAGGCCAACAAATTCTGAACAAACACCATCGACAAGTTCGGTGATGGCTCCACTGCAGTAGGATGGCTATCTAACACCAAAATACAGAAGGGAGAGAGAGGGCTTGGCGACATTGTGCAATGAGAACAACGTCTCTCTCAACATCTTAAAACTACAAAACTGATCATTGACTTCAGAAAGAATGGAGGAGAACACGCCCTCATCTAAATCAACAGAGGTTGGAGAGCATCAAGTTCGTCAGAGTGACGATGACTGACAACCTGTCCTGGACTTCCCACGTAAATGTGACAGTCATGAAAGCACAACAACACCTCCTCTTCCTCAGGTGGCTCAGGAAATTTGGCATACCCATAAGGTCCCCACCAAATTTCGCAGAAGCACCATTGAAAGCAAACTGTCCGGGTGCATTATGGCCTGGTACAGCAACAGCTCTGTTCAGGACCCTAAGAAATTACAAAAGGTGGTGAGCACATCCCAGACCATCACAGAAGCCAATCTTCCATCCATGAATTCCATTTACACAGTTCGTTGCCACAGAAAGGCACCCAATGCAATCAAAGACCCATCGCACCCCAGTAATGATCTACAACCTCTTCTGTCATGCAGAAGGTACAGGAGCCTGAACACATGCACCAGCGGGTTTAGGAACAGCTTCTTTCTGGCTGTTGTTAGATTAATGATTAGACTTTCTATCGTCAAATAATGCTGATCTTGCTAATGTTGATCTCACCTGGTGCAAACCCTGAGCAACGTAACCTGTATGCCTCTGTGTAAGTGTTTTTGATCTGTACATTATTGCTTACAATGATCTGCCTGTATCACTTGCAAATAAAGCTTTTTACTGTACACATGACAATCAATCAATCAATCAACTTCTACTTCTCAGTTTTTAGTTCAAAATGAAATGTGCTCCTTTATATGCCTTCACTCTTAAAAGAGATGAAGTACCATTTTATGATAGAAAAATCCAATACAGTAGAAACCCTTTGACCCATTGAGTTTATCATGAGAAAAAAAAACTTTGAATCCACACCAATCGCACTTCCCCACACTAGGCCTGTAGTTTTGAATGTTACCGTATTTCAGGAGCTCATCCAAGTATGTTTTAAAAGTTAGGAGGTTTCCTGTCTCAACCACCCTCTAGTCAATGCATTCCAGACCCCCACTTCACTCTGAGTGAATAAAGCTTTTCCTCAAATCTCCTTTAAACCTCCTGCCTTCACTTTAAAATTATGCCCCTTTGTTTAAAAAAAAACATTAAGGGCATTCCATTACAAGGTAAACATACATCTACACAACAAAATCACATCATTCACCCTCAGTGATAGCAAGAACTGCAGATGCTGGAGACAGAGATAACACAGTGAGGAGCTGGAGGAACACAGCTGGCCAAGCAGCATCAGAGGAGCAGGAAAGCTGACCCTTCAGATAAGGACCGCACCCATCGTCATTCCTTCTTTATGCAGGACTTGTTATCTTTCTTCTCGAATTCTATAACTGTTCCCGAATAATTACATTCTTGACCGTTTGTCTGCTGTGACATGATCTTTCCAGCAAGGTGAACAATTTTGATATTATAAGTTTAAATTAATAAGCTCCATCAAAAAATGGAATGAATAAATAAAGCAAGTATTTGCTGGAAATTATTATTGTATCTGCTACCGACAACTTTTGGTAATGGTAGTTCACTGGCTCTAAACCTCCTTTCGCTGCTGAGTCTAATTATCATGGGTAGAGGATTGACCATTACAGAGCCCTATCAGGAAGAGGCACTGTCTGACATAAAAAGGATAGTTTATTGCGGGATAATAATGACATTAAATAGTTAAGCCTAACTCAAACTATTTAGGGTCAGTATGCCATATCTGTTGTCACCAGAACCATTTCTCAGTCCATAAAAATCATGGCATCATCAGATTGGGTGGACTTAATGCAACTTCAAAATGAACTCTTTTAGAACAAACTCCTAATCCAACATGCATGCTTATCTGAGATAATGGGAACTGCAGATGCTGGAGACTCCAAGATAATAAAATGTGAGGCTGGATGAACACAGCAGGCCAAGCAGCATCTCAGGAGCACAAAAGCTGACGTTTCGGGCCTCGACCCTTCATCAGAGAGGGGGATGGGGGGAGGGAACTGGAATAAATAGGGAGAGAGGGGGAGGCGGACCGAAGATGGAGAGTAAAGAAGATAGGTGGAGAGAGTGTAGGTGGGGAGGTAGGGAGGGGATAGGTCAGTCCAGGGAAGACGGACAGGTCAAGGAGGTGGGATGAGGTTAGTAGGTAGCGGGGGGTGCGGCTTGGGGTGGGAGGAAGGGATGGGTGAGAGGAAGAACCGGTTAGGGAGGCAGAGACAGGTTGGACTGGTTTTGGGATGCAGTGGGTGGGGGGGAAGAGCTGGGCTGGTTGTGTGGTGCAGTGGGGGGAGGGGATGAACTGGGCTGGTTTAGGGATGTAGTAGGGGAAGGGGAGATTTTGAAACTGGTGAAGTCCACATTGATACCATATGGCTGCAGGGTTCCCAGGCGGAATATGAGTTGCTGTTCCTGCAACCTTCGGGTGGCATCATTGTGGCAGTGCAGGAGGCCCATGATGGACATGTCATCAAGAGAATGGGAGGGGGAGTGGAAATGGTTTGCGACTGGGAGGTGCAGTTGTTTGTTGCGAACTGAGCGGAGGTGTTCTGCAAAGCGGTCCCCAAGCCTCCGCTTGGTTTCCCCAATGTAGAGGAAGCCGCACCGGGTACAGTGGATGCAGTATACCACATTGGCAGATGTGCAGGTGAACATCTGCTTAATGTGGAATGTCATCTTGGGGCCTGGGATGGGGGTGAGGGAGGAGGTGTGGGGACAAGTGTAGCATTTCCTGCGGTTGCAGGGGAAGGTGCCGGGTGTGGTGGGGTTGGAGGGCAGTGTGGAGCGAACAAGGGAGTCACGGAGAGAGTGGTCTCTCCGGAAACCAAACCATCATCTCCAACACCATTCACGACCTCATCACCCAAGGGGACCTCCCACCCACAGCCTCCAACCTCATTGTTCCCCAACCCCGCACGGCCCGTTTCTATCTCCTTCCCAAAATCCACAAACCTGCCTGCCCTGGTCAACCCATCGTCTCAGCCTGCTCCTGCCCCACCGAACTCATCTCCACCTATCTGGACTCCATTTTCTCCCCTTTGGTCCAAGAACTCCCCACCTACGTCCGTGACACCACCCATGCCCTCCACCTCCTCCAGGACTTCCAATTCCCTGGCCCCCAACACCTCATATTCACCATGGACGTCCAGTCCCTGTACACCTGCATTCCGCATGGAGATGGCCTCAAGGCCCTCCGCTTCTTCCTGTCCCGCAGGCCCGACCAGGCCCCCTCCACCGACACTCTCATCCGCCTAGCTGAACTCGTCCTCACACTCAACAACTTCTCTTTTGACTCCTCCCACTTCCTACAGACTAAGGGGGTGGCCATGGGCACCCGCATGGGCCCCAGCTATGCCTGCCTCTTTGTAGGGTACGTGGAACAGTCCCTCTTCCGCACCTACACAGGCCCCAAACCCCACCTCTTCCTCCGGTACATTGATGACTGTATCGGCGCCGCCTCTTGCTCCCCAGAGGAGCTCGAACAGTTCATCCACTTCACCAACACCTTCCACCCCAACCTTCAGTTCACCTGGGCCATCTCCAGCACATCCCTCACCTTCCTGGACCTCTCAGTCTCCATCTCAGGCAACCAGCTTGTAACTGATGTCCATTTCAAGCCCACCGAATCCCACAGCTACCTAGAATACACCTCCTCCCACCCACCCTCCTGCAAAAATTCCATCCCCTATTCCCAATTCCTCCGCCTCCGCCGCATCTGCTCCCACGATAAGACATTCCACTCCCGCACATCCCAGATGTCCAAGTTCTTTAAGGACCGCAACTTTCCCCCCACGGTGATCGAGAACGCCTTTGACCGCGTCTCCCGCATTTCCCGCGACACATCCCTCACACCCCGCCCCCGCCACAACCGCCCCAAGAGGATCCCCCTCGTTCTCACACACCACCCTACCAACCTCCGGATACAACGCATTATCCTCCGACACTTCCGCCATTTACAATCCGACCCCACCACCCAAGACATTTTTCCATCCCCTCCCCTGTCTGCTTTCCGGAGAGACCACTCTCTCCGTGACTCCCTTGTTCGCTCCACACTGCCCTCCAACCCCACCACACCCGGCACCTTCCCCTGCAACCGCAGGAAATGCTACACTTGTCCCCACACCTCCTCCCTCACCCCCATCCCAGGCCCCAAGATGACATTCCACATTAAGCAGATGTTCACCTGCACATCTGCCAATGTGGTATACTGCATCCACTGTACCCGGTGCGGCTTCCTCTACATTGGGGAAACCAAGCGGAGGCTTGGGGACCGCTTTGCAGAACACCTCCGCTCAGTTCGCAACAAACAACTGCACCTCCCAGTCGCAAACCATTTCCACTCCCCCTCCCATTCTCTTGATGACATGTCCATCATGGGCCTCCTGCACTGCCACAATGATGCCACCCGAAGGTTGCAGGAACAGCAACTCATATTCCGCCTGGGAACCCTGCAGCTATATGGTATCAATGTGGACTTCACCAGTTTCAAAATCTCCCCTTCCCCTACTACATCCCTAAACCAGCCCAGTTCATCCCCTCCCCCCACTGCACCACACAACCAGCCCAGCTCTTCCCCCCCACCCACTGCATCCCAAAACCAGTCCAACCTGTCTCTGCCTCCCTAACCGGTTCTTCCTCTCACCCATCCCTTCCTCCCACCCCAAGCCGCACCCCCCGCTACCTACTAACCTCATCCCACCTCCTTGACCTGTCCGTCTTCCCTGGACTGACCTATCCCCTCCCTACCTCCCCACCTACACTCTCTCCACCTATCTTCTTTACTCTCCATCTTCGGTCCGCCTCCCCCTCTCTCCCTATTTATTCCAGTTCCCTCCCCCCATCCCCCTCTCTGATGAAGGGTCGAGGCCCGAAACGTCAGCTTTTGTGCTCCTGAGATGCTGCTTGGCCTGCTGTGTTCATCCAGCCTCACATTTTATTATCATGCATGCTTATCTGTTGCTGTGTAGAAACTGTCTCTGTAGCATACATTTGTACAAATTAAGCTCTGCAAGATGGTTGAGGCATTTCTGTGAATGCTTGTCAGTCTTTAATGTCTGGACCCATACTGATTCGCTCAGTCGGACAGCAGGTTAACATTCACTCAGAAAGTGACATCTCTAACTTTCTAATATCCCATTACTCCTCATAAATAGAGTCATAAAGTCATACAGCATGGAAACAGACCCTTCAGTCCAACCAGTCCATACTGACCATAATCCCAAACTAAACTGTTCTCACCTGTCTGCATTTGGCTCATAGCCCTCCAAACATTTCTTATTCATGTATTTATCCAAATGTCCCTTAAATGTTGTACCTACATCCAACACTTCCTCGGGCAATTCATTCCACACATGAATGACTCTCTGTTTAAAAAGGTTGCCCCTCATGTCTTTTGTAAATCCTTCTCCTCTCATCTTAATAAATGCCCCCAGTTGTAAATTCCACTACTCTACGAAAAAGACACCCACCATTCATTTTATCTATACCCCTCATGATTTTATAAACCTTTGTAAGGTGATCCCTCAACCTCCTATGCTCCAATGAAGAATGTTCCAGCCCATCCAGCTTCTTGTTATAACTCAAACCCTCCATTCCTGGCAACATCCTGGTAAATCTCTTCTGAACCCTCTCCAGCTTAATAATATCTTTTCTATAATAGGGCGACCAAAAATGGGCACAGTATTCCAGAAGAGGCCTCACCAATGTCCTGCACAAGTTCAACATGACGTCCCAGCTCTTATACTCAAAGGTCTGAGCTTTAAGGCAAGCATGCTAAATGCCTTCTTACCTGTCCTGCCTAGTGTGAGAGCTTGCTTTGTACAAATAGGCTGCCACATTTCCGATTATACTTCCAAATTATACTTCAGATTTACTTTATGGACTGTGAAGAATCTGGTGATTGTGAAAGATTGTCAAATAAATGTACCTTTTAACCCTCTAAAATAGTGTTTGTATCCACTCCCTTAATACCTCATGTGTGGATCTTCAATTTATGTTCTTTTGTTGATAACTTGATCTCTGGAGAAAGGGGTCTTCCATGATTTATCTTCTTAAAGGCAGTAGATCATTTCGAAGTTTCATTGTCATTTTCTGAGAAAGATGTTGGAGCCTTGAGAGTCATTCTCAGTATCTGTGACTGTGCAGTGGAAGCTCTTACTCATGAACCAGACATCTATGGGTTCAATTTCTACTGTAAAGACTTAAAAAAGTAATTTGGTTGTGAGCTTAAACCAAAGTCCTAAAAATCCTCTCAAATAGATAGAAATCATCACATGGTGTTATCATGATGAAAAGTAAGTGAGCTCTACCCAAAATCCTGGCCAGCATTTATTCTCATCATTTTCATGATGCTGTTTGATGGATCTTGCTGTGCACAAATTGCCTCTGATTCCTGTGTAATTGTGAAGGGTGCTATGTCAATGCAGCTTCTCCTTTCTCTTTCATCTCCGTTCCACTCAGCATTTACACAATTCTTGCTGCCTTGTGGTGAATACAACTTGCAAGCAGTAAGTGACGTTAATTCTACAGCGAGCACTTATACAAGGTCAATTATGAGTGATGGTGGTAAGGGAACAAGGTGTGAGAGACTGAGCTCTGTCTGTGGGCACTGATAGTGTTTCTGAATGTGTTGCTTATATCCTTGTATGTGGGGGCCAAGGCAAGCCGCTTCCTAAAGCTTCCAAATTGCCCGCTTTTTATTTTTCCATCAGACTAATGTTGGAAATGAATAGCAGATAGTGGAGGTTGGACAGCCATTTCATTTAAAATGCAGTAACTTATAAATTAAGTTGCATCCCCATATTTACAATTAAAATTGGATCATATTCAGATATTGTAGTTTCTGCACCAATTCAGCATCAGGACAGTTGTCAATGCAGATTAGTCAGTCCATGTTACACAGCGGTTAAGTCACTGACTAACGCAGTTTCATTTATTCTTCCTTGATCCCCTGAGTCTTCATTCTCTTTTTACTTCAAATATTCACAGCTTGAATTTCTAGATATTTTTGCAGGCTTCATTTCTTTCTCTGGTAAGCTGTGTAGACAGCTAATTGGGGTCCTTTCCTGCTGTCAACCATGACAATTTGGTCACAAATCACAGATGGCTGAGCTGAATGTAATGTTAACTTCTCTGAACTTTCTCATATTTTCTGTCTGTCAGCCTCTATGAAGATAATGATGGAACAAACTTAGGCACAGGCAAGTTAATGTCCTGTAAGCTATAAGTTCAGCTGAGCGCAGAGAAACTCAGATGGTCAGGCAGCAATTGTGTGGGGAGAAACACATTTAATGTTTTTGAGTCCAACATGACTCTTCTTCTGAACGGAATCATAGCAGACTCGAAAAATTAACACTGTTTCTCTCTTTCTCTCTCCAAAGTCCTGCTGAATTTCTCCAGCACTCTCTGTGTTGTTTCTCATCTGTAGTAATTTAGTTTTTATTATTTCTGAAACAAGATCAGGCATTGCTGGGAAAGCTCAGCATGTCTGGCTGCAGCAGCGGAGAGACATCAATGTTAACATTTATTCTTTTTGAGTTGTACTGCTCCTTCAGGAATGCTGTTTGACACACTTTTGTTTTCAATTCTGGCAAGATCTTGCAATCCAATCAGTAGCCTCTCTGCCTCTGAGCCAGAGGTTCTGGGTTCAAGTCTCAATGCAGGACTTGGGGATCAAGGGAAGCACATGCATAATGCAGCCAAAAAGGCAGAGTATCATCCTGCAAATCCTTTCAGCATGAGGTAGGAGCCAAAGAGATCACTCATGTGATGGAAATCAGTTGGAGCCTCTCCCATTGCGATTCATGGCTCCAGGCTACAATATGAATGTAAAGTTTATCCCACCATCCCACCTTGGGGGAGGTGATGGCCTTACAGTATTATTGTCGAACTGCTCATCTAGAGATGCAGGTAATGTTCTCAGGACCCGAATACAAATCCTGCCACAGCTGATGGTAGAATTTGGATTCAATAAAGCCAGGAGAAAATCTGGAATTAAGAGTTTAATGACGATCATGAATCCACTGTCAATTGTTGGGAAAAACCCATCTGGTTCACTAATGTGCTTTAGAGAAGGAAATCTGCCATCCTTACCTGGTCTGGCCCACAATGCTGCAATGTTACTGCCCTCTGGACAATTAGGGATGGACAATAAATGCAGGCCTGGCCAGTGATGCCCTCGTCCAATGAATAAAAATAAGCCTTAGAATCCTTGAGAGTTGGTTAGCTCACATGGCCAGGTAGCTGTGTGTGGATCACTATCCAAAGGTTCGGACATACCTTCCAGGTGAAGTTGCACTTCACTCAATTTAGGCTATTGTATTCACTGGGCACAATGTGGTCTGCTTCACACTGGAGGGATGAAATGCAAACTGGGTGACCACTTTGCAGAACACCCACATTCTGTCCCACAAAACAAGACCATGTTGCCTGCCACTTCAATGTGCCACCCTGTTCCCTGGCCAACATCTCTGCCTTATACTTGCTGCAGTGTTACAGGGAAGCAAACTGGATGAACAACATCTTATTTTCCACTGCAGCCCTGCAGCCTTCTGGAGTTCAATAATATTAGGGCCTGAGCACTTTCTTTCATCGCCTAATACCAAGCCGCACACACCAGGGTTTACCATTAATGGGGCTGCTACCACAAACAATCCATTGTCAGATATGAACAGTTTCCAATCACAGGGATTCATTCTCCCAGGGTGACCTTTACCTGCTCCTTTGTGCATCCAACTGCCGTTTTCTCAAAGTTTTGGCAAAGATCTTAGCTCGGGGTGTGAGGGACGTTGTTGACTTGCTCACTGAGCTGGCTTGTTCTCTTTCAGACTTTTTGTCACCATGCTCAGTGATATCCTCAGTGGAGCTGCCGATGAAGTGATGTTATTCTACTCCAGTTGGAATTCGTACTGTTCGGTCTGTTATGGTGAGTAGTGTCATTTCTGGTTTTGGTCTGTACGGGTTTGTACATGGGGTCCAATTCTATATGTTTGTTGATTGCATGTGGAGAACCATGCCTCTAGAAATTCCCGTGTGTGTCTATGCTTGGCTTGGGCTACTATAGTTACCTTGTCCCAGTTAAATTGATGGCGTTCATTGCCTCAATGTATCGATACTGAGGAGAGTTTGTCATGCTGTTTTGCTGATAGCTGATGTTCATGTATTCTGATGGCTAGTTTCCTTCCTGTCTGTCAAATGTAGTGTTTGTGGCAGTCATTGCGTGGTATTCTGCAAACCACATTGGTTCTGAACGTTGTGGAAATGGGGTCTTTAATCCTTGTGAGTGTTTGTCATAGAGTGGCTGTGGGCTTGTGGGCCACCATGATTCCTCGTGGTTTTAGGAATCTTGTGGTAAGTTCTGATATGGCCTTGCTGTAGGGCAGTGTGGTCAGTATGTAGGGTGTACTGTGTGCTCCTGTTGTTGTCTGTTTGATAGGCATCTGTGGATGAAGTTTGCAGGGATATCTGTTTATAACGAGGATTTCTGTATAGGTGCTCTTTGTATTTCCTGTATAGTTCAAGAGCGCTGCAGTGTGTTCTGGCCCATTTAAATAGTGTCCTAATGCAGTTTTGTTGGCAGACTTGGGAGGTGGTTGCTGTGGAAGTCGAGGATTCGATCTGCATGGGTTGCTTTTCTCTATTTTGAGGTTTGAAACGCCCCATTGGTCATATGCTCAACATTAACATCCAGAAGAGGAAGTTGATTGTTATCTTCTTCTTCCCTTGTGAATTTAAGCCCTGCAAATATATTGTTGATGACTGGTGGGAATTTATTGCATTTAATGACAAATGTGTCGTCTGTGTACCGGATCCTCAGTTTAAGTTGAATGCGGGGGGAGGGTGGTGTGGTCTAGTCTTTGCATGACTGCCTCTGCAATAAGTCCTGAGATGGGTGACCCCATTGGGGTACCATTAATCTGTTTGTATTCCTGACTGTTAAAGACAAAGTGTGTGCTGAGGCAGAGGTCTAACAGTTGGAGTATGTTGCTATTGCTGATGGAGCTGCTGGTCTGCGTTGCTCCTTCCTCTGGTAAAGTCACCAGTGTTTCTTTTGGCTAGTGGGCTGTTGACTGATGTGAATAAAGCTGTGACATGAAAGGATACCATAATCTTGTTGCTGATTTTTATGTTCTTGAAGGTGTTGAGGAAATCTTGGGTTGAGTGGATAGAATAGGGTGATCCATCACCTAGGTGTTGCAATCTCTATTGCTGGTCCTTGGCTAGTTTGTGTGAAGGTGTCCCCGGTAGGGAAACAATGGGTCTGAGTGGGATGTCTGGTTTATGTAATTTAGGAATCGGGGGTGTTTGTGCCTTCTAGTTTTATTCTTACGTAGTCCATTCCATCCACTCATCCCAAGATTTCCTCAATACCCTCAAGAACATAAAAATGAGTGACTCCACTGATGACGTCACCTCGCATGGTGGCGAAACCGCTGAATGAGAACAAGCCGGCTCAGCGAGCAACTCAACAACCTCACTTGCTGTTTTCTGTCTCTGGGCTCCATCCCTACCTATTGTTTACTCCTCCGCCAACCCCACGCCATCATCAGCATTTATGCCAACCTTTTCCTGGCTGCTGATAATGGGAACTACAGATGCTGGAGAATCCAAGATAATAAAATGTGAGGCTGGATGAACACAGCAGGCCCAGCAGCATCTCAGGTGTGCTCCTGAGATGCTGCTGGGCCTGCTGTGTTCATCCAGCCTCACATTTTATTATCTTGTATTTTCCTGGCTGCTTTTGGCTCTGAAGAAAGGTCATGGATCTGAAACATCGACTCTGCTTCCTCTCCACAGACGCAGACACACCTGTTGAGCTCCGCCCGCAATATCTATTTTTGTTTGTTCCACATCTCCAGCAACTGCAGTTCCTTGTTTGATGTTAGATTCAGGTCAAGGCTCCTTTCCCGATCCAACGCTGCAGGCCATTTTGCTGAAAGTTGGATCTGTCACTGTGCAGAGAATTCAAGAAAAAGAAGATTTTGTACTGTACAGCTTCATAGCCTGCCCTTTTATATCGAGACCACCCAAAGCAAGACTCAGTACATTCCCCAGTACATGCCGCACACGAGGTGCAGAAGAAGTACTGGTTTCAGTCAGGACCATTTGTAATTACAATCAGTGTGGTTTGATCAGGAAGAGAGAGCGAGGTGTGACCTAACAATCAGTATCCCAGAGCAAGGAGAGGCCGAGTCCTGTTGAATGCTGGTGTGAGAATTCTGATAACAGGGTTCCTGATAATGAGCATTCTACTGCATTCACTCCCTCCCCTCAGGAGTCTATCATTAATCTCCAACATGACATTCTAATTTGAAGGCTTTTTTGCGTTAATTATGTTTTGTTATCATGTTTCTTAGAGGGGCTGAGACCCTGTAAGCCGGCTTCATAGATGTGGGGGGCGGGAGGTGGGGGGGAGGTTGGGTGGCACGGTGGCTCAGTGGTTAGCACTGCTGCCTCACAGTGCCAGGGACCTGGGTTCAATTCCACCCTCAGGCAACTGTCTGTTGGAGTTTGCTCATCCTGCTCTGGTTTCCTCCCACAATCCAAAGGATGAGCAGTTTAGGTGGATTATCCATGGGGTGGGTCTGGATGGGATGCTGCGTAGAGTGTGGGTGTGGGCTTGATGGGCTGAATGGCTTGCTTCCACACTGCACTGATTCTATGAACTGATTTTGTGTACCTTCAAAGAACTGAGCCCATTTATCTGAGGCTGTAAAAGGATTGAATTGCACAGGATCTTAAGAATGTGGAATCTTGTGCTGAGGTTGCCCTGATCTGGATTTCTGGTTGGACCAGGCTGCATCGGAGTTCTGCTTTGTTGGTCAATCATGTCCTTTCACTGTGTCTACAGGGACTGAGTTCTAAAATCGTGCCCTTTAACAAAATGCAGGCCTTGAGAACTGGGGAATCAACCCAGTCTTTCAGGTGAAGTAACCCACTGCTTTTGTTATGATGTTTGATAGTCCCTGGGTTGTAGAGACTTTGCACCTTTAGAAATCCAACAAAATTGATAGCCTTCTGAATACTGTGAATGTTCTGCTTTCAAGTAGCAGCATGCAATTCTTTTCCTGGGGGTACTGAATGCAGTAGCCTGCACTCGAAAAATAGAATTAATTTGTCCTTTCAGACTCTTTGCAATAAACCTTCCCGCTTAAACAAAGGGAGAAATGACTTGCATTTATATCGCAGCCTTCACAGCCTCCGCTCAACCCAAAGTATTTTTCAGTGAATGAAGTGGAGGCCCAAGTGTCACGTTGTGCTCAGCAAGCTCCCACAAACAGAGATGTGATATCAAGCAGGTAATCTGATTCGGTACAACTGACTGAGGGGTAGGTACTGGAAAAGCCATGCCCTCCCACTGTGCCCCCACTGGACCTGTTCAAAATAGGCCAATGGCTAATGGTTCTATTGAGCTGACAGGCCGCTTTTATTTTCTTTGTCAAACGACAACAAAGAACAGATTCTAGCTGCAGTGCCAAGTGGAAGAGGAGAAATGAGTAATCCTTCAGTACAAGGTGATCAACTCTCAGGGATAGAAAAGTCATTGGTTGAGCTGCTGTGCGGTTCGGGGGCTTTCAGGAGGCTGGCGAGGGCATGATGTTAGCCAGACCATGGGTGGAGGGTGGCAACGGTGCACAGCCCTGAGAATTGGTGTCTGCTCTGACCCTGGACAAGGTGGGATGGTGGTGGGACTGCCCAGGGCTGAAGGTTATGATGTTCGGGCTGAGTTGAGGCCATGGAGGAGGGGAGGAGTGGGGAGGGGTGCGAGAAAGGCTATCAGATGGCAGTAGGGAGTTTTGTCCAGGAGAGGGACAGGGGTGAGAGGAGGTTATTGTCCAAGTCCTGGGAATGTTTATGTGTGAGCAAGTGTGAATGCGTTTTTGTGTTTGTGTGTGAGTATGTTTTTGTGTATGTTTGAGTGTGTTTGTTGCATGTTTATGAGTGTGTGTTTGCGTGCATGTGAATAATTCTGTGTGTGTGTGTCCGTATGAGTGAGTGCATGTTTGTGAATGTATGTGTGTGTATGAGTGTGTTTGTGTGAGTGTGTGTGTATGACTGTGTGTTTGACTGTGTGTGTGAGCATGTGTGTGCATGTGAGTATACATATGACTGTGTGTGTGAGTATATATGAGTGTGTGTACAAGTATATGTGTTAGTGGATGTGTGAGTGTGTGTATGTATATGAGAGTGTGTGAATCTGTGTGTGTGTGTGTCTGTGTGTGTGTGTGTGTATATGCGTGTGTTGTGAGTGCATATGTGACCATATGTGTGTGCCTGTGCATGTAAGTGAGTGTGAGTATGTGTGAATGAATGTGTGTTTGTGTGTGTGTGTGTGTGTATGTGTATGTGTGTAAGCATCTGTGAGAGTGTGGGTGTATGAGTGTGAGGTCGCATGAGTATGTCTGGGTTTGTGTGTGCATGTAAGTGGATGTGTCAAAGGTGTGTGAGTGAGGTGTGTGTGTGTAAATGTGCATGAGTGACTGTGTGTGTGTGAGCATGGGTGTGTGTATTTGAGTTTGTGAGTGTATGAGTGTGTGTGAATGTGTGGATGTGGGTGTGGCTGCAAGTGAGTTTGTGGAGTGTGTGCGAGGGTGTGTGTGAGTGTGGATATGTGTGTGTGTGTGTGTGTGTGTGAAAGTGCAGATGTGAGTGTGAGTGTGTGTGGGTGGGCGTGTATGAGAATGTGGATGTGAGTGTGTGTTTGTGTGTATGTGTGGGTATGTGAGTGAGTGTGTGTTTGAAAGTGTGGATGTGAGTGAGTTCGTCGGAGTGTGTGTGGTGAATGTAGTTGTCACCAATGGGGACAGCAGAGCAGGTTGGGAGGAGCAGGACATTGTGCACTGAGTTTCATCTACTGAGATTCTATGATGAGGAGTATGTCAGGGTCAGGCCGAAGCTGTAGGCAGAGGGTCAGGGGACCAGAGAGAAAGCTGGATGGTGATCTGAGAGGGAGTGATGGAGTTTTACAACCTGTATATCAGGAAAACATTGAGAAGAAAAGCAGCTGGCTTTACCATTGCGATTATTGGTTTCTTGTGTTACCATCTGTCGACCGATTCTCTTTTTTGTGCTTTTCTTGGACCTCTCTTTCATTTTCAAATGAAAAATAGATACAGACAAGAAGAGAAAGTGCACTGTGTTGGCATGAAGGAGTTGTTGCCATAGTGACACCCTGCTGACTTAGTAATTGGGCCTTGCCTGTTGGGAAGATCACAAAGTGGCTCAGGGATACTGAGGAGATATGAGAGAAGGTGGCTGGGACAGCTGGAGTGGTCAGCCTTGAATGTTAATGTCCTTACATTTGATGTTTGGTCTGAATTTGTGGACAGACTGAGGCTTTAAGACCCACAGAACTGCAGAATGGTTACAGTGCAGAAAGAGGCCGCTTGGCCCATCATGCTTTACACTGTCTCTTTAAACAAGCATCTACAGCCAATCTCCTGCTTAGTCCCCATTTCCTCGCACATTATCTCTATCCAAGTAACTATCCAATGCCCTCTTGAATGCTTCAATTGAACCGGCCTCAATTATATTTCCAGGAAGTACATTCCAGACCCTAATTACTCAGAGTCATACAGCATGGAAATAGACCATTCGGTCCAACTCATTGATGCTGACCATGTTCCCCCGCTAAACTAATCTCATTTTCCTGCATTTGGACGACATCCCTTCACCCTGTTCATGTACCTGTCTAAATGCCTTTTAAATGTTATAACTGTTCCTACACACACCACTTCCTCTAGCAGTTCATTCCACACATGAACCACCTTCTGCGTGAAAATGTTGCCCCTCAGATCCCTTTACATCTTGCCTATCTCACATTAAACCTGCACCATTTTGGTTTGGACTCCCCTGGACTCAGGAAAAGACCTTTGTCATCTGCCTTATCTCTGCCCCTCACAATTGTATAAATCCCTACAAGGTCACACCTCAACCTCGTACGCTCCAGGGAGAAATGTCCCAGACTATCCAGCCTTTCCTTATAACTCAAGCCCACCACTCCTGGTAAAAACTTTGTAAGTATTTTCTGCACCCTTTCTAATTTAATGATGTCCTTCCTATTGCAGGGCAACCAAAACTATATACAGTATTCCAAAAGTGGCTTCACCAACATCCTGTACAGCTACAACATGACATCCCAGCTCCTTTATTCAATGCAAAACATCTTTACTCAGTCCACTATAACAAAGTGTGGAGCTGGATGAACACAGCAGGTCAAGCAGCATCTTAGGAGCACAAAAGCTGACATTTTGGGCCTAGACCCTTCATCAGAAAAGGCCTAGGCCCAAAACGTCAGCTTTTGTGCTCTTAAGATGCTGCTTGCTTGGCCTGCTGTGTTCATCCAGTTCCACACCTTGTTATCTTGGATTCTCCAGCATCTGCAGTTCCCATTATCTCTTTCCTCACTCCACCCTTGCTTCTTCTAATCCATGCTCTCTATTTCTTATTCCTTCTACGAGTGTTAACAGCTTCTCCTTATCTAACCTATCTAGTCCTTTCATGATTTTGAAAAACTCCATCCGATCTCGTCTCAACGTTTTTGTCTCCAAGGGGAACAATCCTTGCTGCTGCCGAAGGAGAAAGTGTAGCCCAGACGTATCCTTGCCTCCTAGAGTCTGAGAAGAGCCGTTAATGGGTAAATAACTGTGTTCATGTTTGTCCCCTTGTGGGTCACATTGGGCGAGAAGTTGCGGGATTAGAAGACAATGGCACTGACGTCAGGACTGGACCATTTTGAGAAACAGCGGGCCTAAGGAAAGGGAGTTGGCAATTAATTTGGGAGCTCACAATGGAGCTGGAGCAGAATTATTTACACAGGCTGAAGGTCAGACCTATGTGATGTGAGTGGATCGATGCAGTGGGTAAGTGATGGCCTTACTGGTGATCAAGAAAAGGGAGAGGCCATTCTCACAAGTGCCATCGGTCAGTTCTTGGAAAGAAGTCTGCTCTGAAATGTCATATGCAGTGAGTCAGTGACAACTATGTTGAAACGAGGCATCCCCAGAAACACATGTAGAGGAACTCTGCAGAGAATCTCACATTTGATGCAAAATAAAAACCATGGAGAATATTAATAGGAATGTCATCAGAAGTGAAAACTCTCCATGCTGCATCTGATTGTTGGAATTTTAGCAGTGACATTATTATAAGGTTCTGTTGGTCAACCCGGAAAAATACATTGCAACTATGTCCTTGCTACGTTGCAACTCTTGAATTAACTACCCTGACTCGTCCTGTCCTTCTCTCAGTCATTTACCTTCGGGATAAAATACATTGTGGGCTTGTTAATTAATTATTTGGAAGTAAAAGTCACATTCAACAGAGTCAAAAAACGAGTTAACAGCTAAATCAAGCAGCATCTTAACTAACCACTCATCCACATTAAAATGCATTGTACATTATACAAAGAATAACCTTGATCAGACACAGCCAAAATCAAATGAGTTAGCCTCTCTTCCTATTGCATTTCTGAAGAGAAATCGGTCTCAGTTTCATGTGAGCGTACGTGAATGCTCCCATACTCAATAATAAATGCTGGAGAATGAACTGTCAGAATAAACAGTGTCGAGGAGATGTATGACAGCTTGCATTTCAAATTATAAAATGGAAAAGTTTACTGAAAAGAATGGAATAAAAGATACCACCACTGAAGGAGAAACTTACTGCTATGTTGTGTGCTTAATAAAGCAGCAATATCGCAGGGGCAGTGACAGAAATTTAAAAAAAGAAGCGATTTAGAGGTGGGTTTTTCAGAATGGAGACAAAAAAAATTTGACTTTCTGAAGAAGGCTCGCTGGACACAAAATGTTAACTCTTGCTTTCTCTGTGCAGATGCTGCCAGGCCTGCTGAGATTTTCCAGCCATTTCTATTTCTGTTTGTGACAAGAAAATTTGGGATTGCTTCTGGGTCCTGACGCAGCCTGGACTGAGAATTTGAAATTGCCCCTTGGGTTTTACGGGGTGACCCCACCTTAAGTTGGTGTGGAGGCCAGGTTTGAGAGCTCATGCAGGTGAGATAGAGGTGGCATCCATCGCATCTGTTCTGATGATGCCAACTTTGACAAGGGGCCCTTTGAAATTTCTCCCTTCTGCCTCAACTGAGGATTCCTCAGTGCTGTTGTTGACAGGGCCTTCAGCCGGGTCCGACTGATCTCCCTGCACTTCCGCCCTCACCCTTCACTTCCCTCCCACAACAGTGATAGGGATTCCCTTCTCCTTCCCTTTTATCGCACCAGCATCCACATCAAGCCAATCATTAGCCACTATTTCCGCCACCTCCAGAAGGTTGCCGCCACCAGACATATATTCCCCTCCCCTCCCTTGTCAGCTTTCCACAGGGGCCATTCCCTCTGGGGCGTCCTGGTCCACTCCTCAATTCCCTACACCTCCCCACTGCCTCACAGTGCCTTTCCCTGCAACTGCAGAAGGCGTAACACCTGCCTGTTTACTTCCTCCCTCCTCACTATCCAAAATCCCAAACACATCTTCCAGATGCAGCAGCACTTCACCTGCGCTTCACACAATCTAGCCTTCTGCATTCGCTGCTCACAATGTGGTCTCCTCTGTGTTGGGGAGACGAGGTGCAGACTGGGCGACCGTTTTTCAGAACGCCCACGCTCTGTCTGCAAAAATGATCCTGAGCTTCCAGTTGCTTGCAACTTCGATACAGCACCATGTACCCTGGCTAATGTATTTGTCTTGGGCTTGCTGCAGTGCTCCATCACAATCTGGAAGAACAACACCTCATTCTCTGCTTGGGACCCTGCAGCCTTCAGGACTCAATATTGGGTTCATTAATTTTAGGGCCTGAGCACCTCTCCCATGTCCATACGCCAATCGCCACACACCAGCTTTGTCATCACACGCTACAACTGACAATGCATCGCCAACCACTAATAATGCCCTTTGGCGGTCATTCATTCTACCAGTTGACCTTTACTATTCCTTTATCTGTCCAACTGTATCTCTCTCTCTTTAGGATCTATCTCCACAACTCCTCCAACCCAGCCCCGCACTCTACCTTCAGCACATATACCCACTTCTTCTCAGCTACCACCTGTTCTGTGGAAGGTCTCTGGAACCGAAATGCTCACTCTGATTTCTCTCCACAGATTTTGGACATGCATATGGTCACAGAAATTTGAGGGTGCACACATGAGGATCAATGGTCGGCACAACATTGTGGGCTGAAGGGCCTGTTCTGTGCTGTACTGTTCTATGTTCTATGTTCTATGTTCTATGTTCTATGTTCTATGTTCTATGTTGCCAGGACAGATTCATTTTTTTGCTCCCAGCAATTTCTGTTTTTGTTTGGGATGGAAGTGGGATTGGCCAATTGAAACTTACTGCAGAAGCAGCCATTATTACAGCTGCTGCCTGAGTGCTGAAAGGAGACGGTGAAGCGACACAGTGGGATTCAGCTTAGGTTGTTCATTTCCAAGATGTTTCAGGAGACTGACATGCCTGAAACCCCAAGATGGGCCAACCCCTCATTTCTCAGGTGCTGCCCTGGAAGGTGGCAGCAGGAGGGCGCCCATGCGGGAGAGCATTGATGTCATTTCCACTGTTGGCAGCACAGTGTGTGGTGACAAAGGCCTGGACCCTGTGCGTGAAAAAGTTCAATGACCTCATACGCTCTGCCAAGGTATGTGCCAAACCCAACTCTCAAAGCACAGACTTCTGGCTATTTATCCTCCAGCAAGAATTAAAATCATAAGAAACAGGTTCAAGAGAAGGCCATTCAGTCGCTGGAGCTGCCTCTTGTAATTGCATTAGAGCCTAATTGTAGTCTTACCTCCATTCTTCTGCCTACCCCATAACCCTTGGGGTTAAAAATCTGTCTAAGTCAGCCTAAGATAAATTTAGTGACGCAGCCTCCACTGTTCTCTGGAGAAGACATTCTCCCTCTGACTCTTCTGAGGGAAGGTCACCGGGCCCAAAACATTAACTCTGTTTTCTCCTCCACAGATGCTGCCAGACCTGCTGAGCTTTTCCAGCAACTTTGTTTTTGTCCCTCTGACTGTGTGGTCTTCCTCCAGGTGCTCCAGTTTCCTCCCACAATCCAAAGATGTACAGGTTAGCTGGATTGGCCATGCTAAATTGCCCAGTGTCCTGGGGTATGTAGTCTAAGTGGAACAGACATGGGAAATGCAGGGTTACAAGGTTAGGGTTGCGCTGGGCAAGGTGCTCTTCGGAGTGGTGCTGTGGACTCAATGGGCTGAATGGCCTGCTCCCACATTGTAGATATCCTATGACTCTATGAAGAGAATTTCAAAGGTCCTCTAATATCTCAAAGAAGAAACAAAAATTTCTCATACCTTTCTTGTCTCGTGGACTTGTTACTTTTTAAATGTGCCCCTTGGCTCTCGATGTCCCCACAAGGGGAAACACCCTTTCAATGTCCATTCTGTCAAACTGCCTCAGAATCAAATTTGTTTTAGTTCCAATAAGATCTCATTCTTCTAAACACCACGGAGTATAGTTAGGCCCAACTCGCTCAATATTTCCTTATAAGCGAGTTTTGAGAAGATTTGTAGCTCAGGTTGAGGTTCTGGATGTGAGTTTGCTTGCTGAGCTGGAAGGTTAGTTTTCAGACGCTTCGTCACCATTCTAGGCAACATCATCAGTGAGCCTCCGACGAAGCGCTGGTGACAGACAAAACGGGCTCAGAAACCATAACCACTCTCCCCTACATCAAAGACATTTCCGAAATGACCCACCAACCCACCAACACACTAAAACAACAACTAATGAACTTAAAAGACCCTATACAGACAACAAATAAAACGAACGTCATCAACAAAATATCTTGCAAGAACTGTGACAAACACTACATTGGACAAACTGGCAGGAAGCTAGCCACCAGGATACATGAACATCAACTAGCCACAAAACGACATGACCCACTATCACTCGTATCCTTACATACAGATGAGGAAGGACACCACTTTGATTGGGACAACACATCCATCCTTGGACAAGCCAAACAGAGACATGCACGAGAATTCCTAAAAGCATGGCATTCCAATCGGAATTCCATCAACAAACACATTGACTTGGAGCCAATCTACCATCCGCTGAGAAAAAGAACAGGAAATGACATCACCAACCCAAGGAAACCTAACCAGATAAATAGAAAGCGGGACATAACACCAGCGCTTCATCGGAGGCTCACTGATGATGTTACCTAGAATGGTGACGAAACGTCTGAAAACTAACCTTCCAGCTCAGCGAGCAAACTCACATCCAGATTTCCTTATAAAATAATCCATAGGTCTCAGCAATTAACTGAGTAAATGCTTCTAATGCTGGTGTATCCCTCCTTAAGAGACGAGACCTAAACTGTACACCATCCATGTGTTCTCACCAATGACTAGAATAGTTTCAGTTTCAGACTCCAACCCCATTGCAATAAAAGCCAACATTCCATTTGCCTTTCTGATCATTTGCTACATCTGCATACTCACTATTTTATGATTGATGTTATGAATCTGACACAAGGCTTCTTGGTGTCTCATCTAAAGGAATACCAATCTCCACATTACTGACAATTCTTGTTCAGCAAACTTTATTTCAACAGGAACCTTATGAACCAGCAATCTCAAACTCATATACTACAAGCACTGGAAGTTTACTAGCTTACTGTGATCTCTACAATGTCTGATTATGGTGTCAGTTGATGGTGCGAGTGAGAAGGCTCTCTGCGGTAAGTTTTATTGAAGGCTAAGTTGCGGTATTATTTAAGTGATTTATGCTGTAAATAAAGTGTAACAGAGATGTCCATACCCCCTGCATTACATTTCTCTTACTTAGTGTGTGTTTTTACATTGAGATGTGGAGGTGATTCCAGAGCACTCTCCTGGCCTCGAGAGCCTTGAGGTGAAGACCAGCGGACTGGAGTCATGTCCCAGCGCGGACTGGAGTCAAGGGCCAGCGCAGACTGGATTCAAGGCCTAGCATGGACTGCAGTCAAGGCCCAGTGCGGACTGGAATCAAGGCCCAGTGGGGACTGAGGTCAAGGCCCAGCACGGATTAGAGCCAAGGCCCAGCATGGACTGGAGTCAAGCTCCAGAGTGGACTGGAGTGAAGGCCCAGCGTGGACTGGAGTCAAAGCCCAGCACAGATTGGAATAAGGCGCAGTGCGGATTGGGTTCGAGGTGCCAGTGTGGGTTGGGAGGCGAGGTGCAAGCGTGACTGAGGGCTAGGTGCCAGTGTGACTGGGGGCTAGGTGCCAGGGTCATTGGGGACTAGGTGCAAGTGTGACTGAGGGCTAGGTGCCATTGTGACGGGGGGCTCGGTGCCTGTGTGACTGGGAGCTTGATACCATTGTGACTAGGGGCTCAGTGCCAATGTGATTGGGGTCTAGGTACCTGTGTGACTGGGGGCTAGGTGCCTGTGTGACTGGGGGGCGAGTTGCCTGTGTGATTGGGGCTAGGTGCCAGTGTGACTGGGGTCTAGGTGGCTGTGTGACTGGGGGCAAGGTGCCAGTGTGATGGGGGGCTCGGTGCCTGGGTGACTGGGGGCTTGATGCCATTGTGACTAGGGGCTCAGTGCCAGTGTGATTGGGGACCAGGTACCTGTGTGACTGGGGGCTCGGTGCCAGTGTGACTGGGGCTAGGAGCCAGTGTGATTGGGGGATAGGTGCCTGTGTGACTGGGGGCGAGTTGCCTGTGTGAGTGGGGCTAGGTGCCAGTGTGACTGGGGGCTAGGTGCCTGTGTGACTGGGGGCAAGGTGCCAGTGTGACTGGGGGCTAGGTGCCTGTGTGACGGGGGGCTAGGTGCCTGTGTGATTGGGGCTAGGTTCTATTGTGACTAGGGGCTCGGTGCCAGTGTGAATAGGGGCTCAGTGCCTGTGTGACTGGGGGCTAGGTGGCTGTGTGACTGGGGGCTAGGTGCCATTGTGACGGGGGGCTCGGTGCCTGTGTGACTGGGCGCTTGATGCCATTGTGACTAGGGGCTCAGTGCCAGTGTGATTGGGGTCTAGGTACCTGTGTGACTGGGGGCTAGGTGCCTGTGTGACTGGGGGCTAGGCGGCTGTGTGACTGGGGGCTAGGTGCCAGTGTGACTGGGGGCGAGGTGCCTGTGTGACTGGGGGCTAAGTGCTTTTATGACTGGGGGCTAGGTGCCATTGTGACTGGTGGCTAGATGCCAGTTTGACTGGGGGCTTGGTGTCTGAGTGACTGGGGGCTAGGTGCCAGTGTGACAGGGGGCTTGGTGCCTGTGTGACTGGGGGCTTGATGCCATTGTGACTAGGGGCTGAGGGCCAGTGTGATTGGGGACTAGGTGCCTGTGTGACTGGGGTCTTAGGTGTTTGTGTGACTGGGGGCTAGGTGCCATTGTGACTGGGGGCTAGGTGGCTGTGTGATTGGGGCTAGGTGCCAGTGTGACTGGAGGCGAGGTGCCTGTGTGACTGAGGGCTAGGTGCCAGTGTGACAGGGGGCTTGGTGCCTGTATGACTGGGGGCTAGGTGCCATTGTGACTAGGGGCTGAGGGCCAGTGTGATTGGGGACTAGGTGGCTGTGTGACTGGGGGCTTAGGTGCCTGTGTGACTGGGGGCTAGGTGCCATTGTGACTGGGGGCTAGGTGCCTGTGTGATTGGGGCTAGGTGCCAGTGTGACTGGGGGCGAGGTGCCTGTGTGACGGGATGCTAGGTGTCAGTGTGATTTGAGGGATAGGTGCCATTGTGATGGTGGTTAGTTGCCAGTGTGACTGGGGGCTAGGTGCCAGTGTGACTGGTGGCTAGTTGCCAGTGTGATTGGGGGCTTGATGCCATTGTGATTGGGGGCTAGGTGCCAGTGTGACTGGTGGCTGGTTGCCAGTGTGATTGGGGGCTTGATACCAGTGTGACTGGGGGCGAGGTGCCTGTGTGACTGGTGGCGAGGTGCCGGTGTGATTGGGGGTAGGTGCCTGTGTGACTGGGGGCTAGGTGCCTGTGCGACTGGGGGCTAGGTATCACTGTGATTTGAGGGATAGGTGCCAGTGTGACTGGGGGCGAGGTGCCTGTGTGATTAGAGGGATAGGTGCCAGTGTGACAGGGGGCTAGGTGCCAGTGTGAGTGGGAGCGAGGTGTCAGTGTGATTTGAGGGATAGGTGCCTTTGTGACTAGGGGCTAGGTGCCTGTGTGACTGGGGGCTAGGTGTCAGTGTGACTGGGGGCTCGGTGCCTGTGTGACTGGGGGCTAGGTGCCTGTGTGACTGGTGGCTCGGTGCCTGTGTGACTGGGGGCTCGGTGCCTGTGTGACTGGGGGCTAGGTGTCAGTATGACTGGGGGCTAGGTGTCAGTGTGATTTGAGGGATAGGTGCCTGTGTGACTGGGCGCTCGGTGCCAGTGTGACGGGGGGCTCGATGCCAGTGTGACCGGGCGCTAGGTGCCAGTGTGACTGTAGGCTTAGGTGCCTGTGTGACTGGGGGCGAGGGGTCAGTGTGAATGGGGGCTAGGTGCCTGTGTGACTCGGGGTTCGGTGCCAGTGTGACTGGGGGCTCAGTGCCTGTGTGACTGGGGCCTAGTGCCAGTGTGACAGGGGCTAGGTGCCTGTGTGATTGGGGGCTAGGTGCCTGTGTGACTGGGGGCTAGGTGTCAGTGTGATTTGAGGGATAGGCGCCTGTATGACAGGGTGCTAGGTGCCAGTGTGATTTGTGGGATTGGTGCCTGTGTGACTGGGGGCTAGGTGCCTGTGTGACTGGGGGCTAGGTGTCAGTGTGATTTGAGGGATAGGTGCCTGTATGACAGGGTGCTAGGTGCCAGTGTGATTTGTGGGATTGGTGCCTGTGTGACTGGGGGCTAGGTGCCTGTGTGACTGGGGGCTAGGTGCCTGTGTAACGGGGGATAGGTGCCAGTGTGATTGGGGGCTCGGTGTGACTGGGGGAAGGTATTAGTGTAACTGGGGGTGAGGTGCTCGGGGCAATTTGGGGGCCATTTGCCAGTGTGATTGGGGGCTAGGTGCTGGTGCGACTGGGAGTTGGGTGCCTGTTTGATTGGGGGTTCGGTGCCAGTGTGACTGGGAGCTAGGTGCCAGTGTGACTGGGGGCTCGGTGCCAGTCTGAATTGGGATAGGTGCCAGTGTGATTGGGGGTCGGTGTGACTGGGGGAAGGTGTTAGTGTAACTGGGGGTGAGGTGCTCGGGGCAATTTGGGGGCCATTTGCCAGTGGGATTGAGGGCTAGGTGCCAGTGCGACTGGGGGTTGGGTGCCTGTCTGATTGGGGGCTTGGTGCCAGTGTGACTGGGGTTCGGTCCCAGTGTGACTGGGTGCTAGGTGCCAGTGTGACTGGGGGCTCGGTGCCAGTGTGATTGGGGGCTCGGTGTGACGGGGGGCAAAGTGTTCGTGTAACTGGGGGCTCGTTGCCAGTGTGACTGGGGGATAGGTGCGTGTGTGATTTGAGGGATAGGTGCCAGTGTGACTGGTGGCGAGGTGCCAGTGTGACTGGGGGCTAGGTGCCTGTATGACTGCGGGCTAGGTGCCTGTATGACTGGGGGCTAGGTGCCTGTGTGACTGGGGGCTAGGTGCCTGTGTCACTGGGGGGTAGGTGCCTTTGTGACTGGGGGCTCGGTGGCTGTGTGATTGGGGGTTAGGTGCTTGTGTGACTTTGGGCTTGGTGCCTGTATGATTTGAGGGAGAGGTGCCAATGTGACTGGGGGCTAGGTGCCTGTGTGACTGGGGGCGAGGTGCCAGTGTGACTGGGGGCTAGGTGCCTGTGTGAATGGGGGCTCAGTGCCTGTGTGATTGGGGGATAGGTGCCTGTGTGACTGGGGGCTAGGTGCCTGTGTGATTCGGGTCTCAGTGCCTGTGTGATTGGGGGATTGGTGCCTGTGTGACTTGGGGCTAGGTGCCTGTGTGATTTGGGGCTCGGTGTGACTGGGGACAAAGTGTTCGTGTAACTGGGGGCTGGGCGCTCGGGGCAATTTGGGGCCATTTGCCAGTGTGATTTGGAGCTCGGTGTGACTTGGGGAAGGTGTTAGTGTAACTGGGGGTGAGGTGCTCTGGGCAATTGGGGGGCCATTTGCCAGTGTGATTGGGGGCTAGGTGCCTGTGTGACTGGGGGCTTGGTTCCAGTGTGACTGGGGGCTTGATGTCAGTGTGATTTGAGGGATAGGTGCCTGTGTGACTGGGGGCTATGTGCCTGTGTGACTGGGGGCGAGGTGCCAGTATGACTGGGGGCTCGATGCCAGTGTGACTGGGGGCTAGGTGCCAGTGTGATTGGGGGCTCGGTGTTACTGGGGGCAAAGTGTTCGTGTAACTGGGGGCTCGGTGCCAGTGTGAGTGGGGGCTAGGTGCGTGTGTGATTTGAGGGATAGGTGCCAATGTGACTGGGGCTCGGTGCCTGTGTGATTGTCGCTAGGTGCCAGTGTGACTGGGGGCTAGGTGCCTGTGTGACTGGGGGCTAGGTGCCTGTCTGACTGGGGGCTAGGTGCCAGTGTGACTGGGGGCTAGGTGTCAGTGTGATTTGAGGGATAGGTGCCTGAGTGATTCGGGGTTACGTGCCTGTGTGATTGGGGATAGGTTCCAGTGTGATTGGGGGTCGGTGTGACTGGGGGCAAAGTGTTCCTGTAACTGGGGGCTGGGCGCTCAGGGCAATTTGGGAGCCATTTGCCAGTCTGATTGGGGGCTCAGTGTGACTGGGGGAAGGTGTTAGTGTAACTGGGGGTGAGGTGCTCGGGGCAATTTGGTTGCCATTTGCCAGTGTGAATGGGGGCTAGGTGCTGGTGCGACTGGGGGCGAGGTACCTGCGTGATTGAGTGCTCGCTGCCAGTGCGACTGGGGATGGGTGCCTGTGTGATTGGGGGCTCGGTGCCAGTTTAACTGGGGCTCGGTGCCTGTGTGACTGTGGGCTAGGTGCCAGTGTGATTGGGTGCTAGGTGCCAATGTGACTAGGGGCTCGGTGTCAGTGTGATTTGAGGGATAGGTGCCTGTGTGATTCAGGGGATAGGTGCCAGTATGACTTGGGGCTCGGTGCCAATGTGAATGGGGGCTAGGTGCCTGTGTACCTGGTGGCGAGGTGCCTGTGTGTTTGGGGCTCGGTGCCAGTGTGACTGGGGCTAGGTGCCTGTATGACTGGGGGCTAGGTATCAGTATGATTTGTGGGATAGGTGGCAGTGTGACTGGGGGCTAGGTGCCTGTGTGACTGGGGGCTAGGTGTCAGTCTGACTGGGGGCTAGGTGCCTGTGTGACTGGGGGCTAGGTGTCAGTGTGACTGGGGGCTCGGTGCCTGTGTGACAGGGGGCTAGGTGCCTGTGTGACTGGGGGCTAGGTGCCAGTGTGATTGGGTGCTAGGTGCCAATGTGACTAGGGGCTCGGTGTCAGTGTGATTTGAGGGATAGGTGCCTGTGTGATTCAGGGGATAGGTGCCTGTGTGATTGGGGATAGGTGCCAGTGTGATTGGGGGCTCAGTGTGACTGGCGGCAAAGTGTTCGTGTAACTGGGGGCAGGGCGCTTGGGGCAACCTGGGGGCCATTTGCCAGTGTGATTGGGGGCTAGGTGCAGGTGCGACTGGGGGCTAGGTACCTGCGTGATTGAGGGCTCGGTGCCAGTGCGACTGCGGGTTGCGTGCCTGTGTGATTGGGGGCTAGATGCCAATGTGACTAGGGGCTCGGTGCCATTGTGATTGGGGGGATAAGTGCCAGTGTGACTCGGGTCTAGGTGCGTGTGTGATTTGAGGGATAGGTGCCAGTGTGACTGGGGCTCGGTGCCTGTGTGATTGGCGCTAGGTGCCAGTATGACTTGGGGCTCGGTGCCAATGTGACTGGGGGCTAGGTGCCTGTGTACCTGGTGGCGAGGTGCCTGTGTGTTTGGGGCTCGGTGCCAGTGTGACTGGGGCTAGGTGCCTGTATGACTGGGGGCTAGGTATCAGTGTGATTTGTGGGATAGGTGGCAGTGTGACTGGGGGCTAGGTGCCTGTGTGACTTGGGGATAGGTATCAGTGTGATTTGAGGGATAGGTGGCAGTGTGATTGGGGGCTAGGTGCCAGTGTGACAGGGGGCTAGGTGCCTGTGTGACTAGGGGGTAGGTGCCTGTGTGATTTGAGGGATAGGTCCCTGTGTGATTCGGGGGGCTAGGTGCCATTGTGAGTGGGGGCTAGGTGCCTGTGTGACTCGGGGCTAGGTGCCAGTGTGACTGGGGGCTAGGTGTCAGTCTGACTGGGGGCTAGGTGCCTGTGTGACTGTGGGCTAGGTGTCAGTGTGACTGGGGGCTCAGTGCCTGTGTGACTGGGGGCTAGGTGCCTGTGTGACTGGGGGCTAGGTGCCTGTGTGATTGGGGGATAGGTGCCAGTGTGATTCGGGGGATAGGTGCCTGTGTGATTGGGGATTGGTGCCAGTGTAATTGGGGGCTCAGTGTGACTGGGGGAAGGAGTTAGTGTAACTGGGGGTGAGATGCTCGTGGCAATTTTGCGGCCATTTGCCAGTGGGATTGGGGGCTAGGTGCTGGTGTGACTGGGGGCTATGTACCTGTGTGATTGAGGGCTAGGTGCCAGTGCGACTGGGCGTTGGGTGCCTATGTGATTGGGGGCTCGGTGCCAGTGTGACTGGGGGCGAGGTGTCAGTGTGATTTGAGGGATAGGTGCCTGTGTGATTGGGGACTCGGTGCCAGTGAGACTAGGGGCTCGATGCCAGTGTGACTGGAGGCTAGGTGCCAGTGTGACTGGGGGCTCGATGCCACTGTGACTGGGCGCAAAATGCCAGTGTGACTGGGGGCTTGATGCTAGTGTGTCTTGGGGCTCGGTGCCAGTGTGACTGGGGCTCGGTGCCTGTGTGATTGGCGCTAGGTGCCAGTATGACTTGGGGCTCGGCGCCTGTGTGACGGGGGGCTAGGTGCCAGTGTGACTGGGGGCTAGGTGCCAGTGTGACAGGGGGCTAGGTGCCTGTGTGACTGGGGGGTAGGTGCCTGTGTGATTTGAGGGATAGGTGCCAGTGTGAAAGGGGGCTAGGTGCCTGTGTGACTGGGGGGTAGGTGCCTGTGTGATTTGAGGGAAAGGTGCCTGTGTGATTCGGGGGATAGGTGCCTGCGTGATATGGGATAGGTGCCAGTGTAACTGGGGGCTCAGTGTGACTGGGGGAAGGTGTTAGTGTAACTGAGGTTGAGGTGCTCGGGGCAATTTTGGGGCCATTTGCCAGTTGGGTTGGGGGCTAGGTGCTGGTGTGACTGGGGGCTATGTACCTCTGTGATTGAGGGCTAGGTGCCAGTGCGACTGGGCGTTGGGTGCCTGTGTGATTGGGGGCTCGGTGCCAGTGTGACTGGGGCGAGGTGTCAGTGTGATTTGAGGGATAGGTGCCTGTGTGATTGGGGACTCGGTGCCAGTGAGACTCGGGGCTCGATGCCAGTGTGACTGGGGGCTAGGTGCCAGTGTGACTGGGGGCTCGATGCCACTGTGACTGGGCGCAAGGTGCCAGTGTGACTGGGGGCTCGATGCTAGTGTGTCTTGGGGCTCGGTGCCAGTGTGATAGGGGCTCGGTGCCTGTGTGATTGGCGCTAGGTGCCAGTATGACTTGGGGCTCGGTGCCTGTGTGACTGGGGGCTAGGTGCCAGTGTGACTGGGGGCTAGGTGCCAGTGTGACTGGGGGCTAGGCGCCTGTGTGATTCGGGGGATAGGTGCGTGTGTGACTGGGGGCTAGGTGCCATTGTGACTGGGGGCTAGGTGCCTGTGTGACTCGGGGCTAGGTGCCAGTCTGACTGGGGGCTAGGTGCCTGTGTGACTGGGGGCTATGTGTCAGTGTGACTGGGGGCTCGGTGCCTGTGTGACTGGGGGCTAGATGCCTGTGTGACTGGGGGCTACGTGCCTGTGTGATTTGTGGGATAGGTGCCTGTGTGATTGTGGGATAGGTGCCAGTGTGACTGGGGGATAGGTGCCAGTGTGGCTGGGGGCTAGGTGCCTGCGCGACTGGGGGCTAGGTGTCAGTGTGATTTGTGGGATAGATGCCAGTGTGACTGGGGTCTAGGTGCCTTTGTGACTGGGGGCTAGGTGCCTGTGTTATTGGGGATAGGTGCCTGTGTGACTGGGGGCGAGGTGCCTGTGTGACTGGGGGCTACGTGCCTGTGTGATTTGTGGGATAGGTGCCTGTGTGATTGTGGGATAGGTGCCAGTGTGACTGGGGGATAGGTGCCAGTGTGGCTGGGGGCTAGGTGCCTGCGCGACTGGGGGCTAGGTGTCAGTGTGATTTGTGGGATAGATGCCAGTGTGACTGGGGTCTAGGTGCCTTTGTGACTGGGGGCTAGGTGCCTGTGTTATTGGGGATAGGTGCCTGTGTGACTGGGGGCGAGGTGCCTGTGTGACTGGGGGCGAGGTGCCTGTGTGACTGGGGCGAGGTGCCAGTGTGACTCGGGGCTAGGTGCCTGTGTGACTGGGGGCTAGGTGTCAGTGTGATTTGAGGGATAGGTGCCTGTGTGACTGGGGGCTAGGTGTCAGTGTGATTTGAGGGTTAGGTGCTTGTGTGATTCAGGGGATAGGTGCCTGTGTGATTGGGGATAGGTGCCAGTGTGATTTGGGGCTCGGTGTGACTGGGGGCAAAGTGTTCGTGTAACTGGGGACTGGGCGCTTGGGGAAATTTGGGGGCCATTTGCCAGTGTGATTGGGGGCTAAGTGCTGGTGTGACTGGGGGCTAGGTACCTGCGTGATTGAGGGCTCGGTGCCAGACCGACTGCGGGTTGGGTCCCAGTGTGATTGGGGGCTCGGTGCCAGTGTGACCCAGAGCTCGGTGCCAGTGTGACTGTGGGCTAGGTGCCAGTGTGACTTGGCGCTAGGTGCCAGTGTCACTAGGGGCTCGGTGCCTGTGTGATTCGGGGGATAGGTGCCAGTGTGACTGGGGGCTAAGTGTCAGTGTGATTTGTGGGATAGGTGCCTGTGTGACTGGGGGCGAGGTGCCTGTGTGACTGGGGCGAGGTGCCAGTGTGACTCGGGGCTAGGTGCCTGTGTGACTGGGGGCTAGGTATCAGTGTGATTTGAGGGATAGGTGTCTGTGTGATTCAGGGGATAGGTGCATGTGTGACTGGGGTCTAGGTGCCAGTGTGATTTGGGGCTTGGTGTGACTGGGGGCAAAGTGTTCATGTAACTGGGGGCTGGGCGCTTGGGGCAATTTGGGGGCCATTTGCCAGTGTGATTGTGGGCTAGGTGCTGGTGCGACTGGGGGCTAGGTACCTGCGTGATTGAGGGCTTGGTGCCAGTGCGACTGCGGGTTGGGTGCCAGTGCGATTGTGGGCTCGGTGCCAGTGTGACTGGGAGCTCGGTGCCAGTGTGACTGTGGGCTAGGTGCCAGTGTGACTTGGAGCTAGGTGCCAGTGTGACTAGGGGCTCGGTGCCTGTGTGATTCGGGGGATAGGTGCCAGTCTGACTGGGGGCTAGGTGCCTGTGCGACTGGGGGCTAGGTGTCAGTGTGATTTGTGGGACAGGTGCCAGTGTGACTGGGGGCTAGGTGTCAGTGTGATTTGTGGGATAGGTGCCTGTGTGACTGGGGGCTAGGTGTCAGTGTGATTTGAGGGATAGGTGCCTGTGTGATTCAGGGGATAGGTGCCTGTGTGATTGGGGGCTCGGTGTGACTGGGGGCAAAGTGTTCGTGTAACTTGGGGCTGGGCGATCGGGGCAAATTGGCAGCCATTTGCCAGTGTGATTGGGTGCTACGTGCTGGTGTGACTGGGGGCTAGGTACCTGTGTGATTGAGGGCTAGGTGCCAGTGCTCCTGGGGGTTGGGTGCGTGTGTGATTGGGGGCTCGGTGCCTGTGTGACTGGGAGCTAGGTGCCAGTGTGACTGGGGTTCGGTGCCAATGTGACTGGGCGCTAGGTGCCAGTGTGACTGGGGGCTCGATGCCAGTGTGACTGGGGGCTAGGTGCCAGTGTGATTGGGGGCTCGGTGTGACTGGGGGCAAAGTGTTCGTGTAACTGGGGCCTAGGTTCCAGTGTTACTGGGGGCTCGATGCTAGTGTGACTGGGGGCTCGGTGCCAGTGTGACTGGGGCTCGGTGCCTGTGTGATTGGCGCTAGGTGCCAGTATGACTTGTGGCTCGGTGCCACTGTGACTGGGGGCTCAGTGCCAGTGTGATTGGGGGCTCGATGCTAGTGTGACTGGGTGCTCGTTGCTGTTGTGGACTGGTTTAGCAGGATCATTTTCTGAAGATTTTGTTTCTCTATTTTCTTACTGATTCCTATGATCTGCAATGCTGGACTGTTCATTTCTTTGTTTTCTAACATCTGTTTCCAAACAACTTTAACTGAAGAATCTGTGCCTCGGTACCTTTGTACCTGAGATGGCGCCATAAGTGATGGCTTGCCAAGGTTTCTCTGTGCTCTTGTTAGTACATGTGACAGGAAAGCTAATTCACTTCAATTCATTCAATTCAATGATATGAGCATCTCGATGAACCAGCACACGCATGGTCCCCTGGATACTAAAGAACGTGCAGTCCTTTTGTTTAACAGTGCTTCGTGAAATGTATTGGGGTGGCACCCTGGAGTAGGGTCCGTTGCACCTTACACTGAATTGACGTGTGGGTGGAAAAGTTAAATAAGTTTAGACTTCTGCTTGCTGAGTGCTCGGGCCAGAAGTAGTGCTGACAATAAACAACACATCACCATTTCAATGTGAACTTTGTGTCAGAGAGATGTACAGTATCAAAACATACCCTTCAGTCCAACCCATCAATGCCAACCAGATATCCTAAACTGATCTCGTCCCACTTGCCAGCATTTGGCCCATATCCATCTAATCCCTAAATAAAACCCAAAAGGACTATGGGTGCTGGAAATCAGGAACAAAAACATAAATTGCTTGATAAGCTCAGCCGATCTGGCAACTTCAGTGCAGAGAAATCAGAGTTAACATTTCTGTAACTCTGAGGTCACCGGACCCAAAATGTTAACTGATTTCATCTCCACTGATGCTGCCAGAACTGCTGAGCTTTTCTAATAATTTCTGTTTTGTTTCTCTAAACCCTTCCTATCCATGTACCCATCCAGATGCCTTTCAAATATTGTAATTATACCTATCTCCACTGCCTCCTCCAGCAGCTCATTCCATGTACGCACTACCCTCTGCGTTCAAAAGTTATCCCTTTTAAACCTTTCCCCTCTCACTTTATGCCTATGCCCCATGGTTTCAGAAACTCCTCCCCTGAATTGGAAACAAATTCCTTCTTAACAGATGCAGTGAATGAAATTTTCCTTTCAGTAAACAAATCCACAGTAGTCCACAGTCGAGAAAAAAACAACCTACAAAAAAGTAGAAATTGATAAATTAGGCAAGATGTTTACATTTTTCATCAAGGCCTTTTATCAAGGCAATTAAGGAATTAAGTGTTGCGAAACATTTTCTCAGTTCTTCTCGATCTTTCTATTGAAATGTATTTGAACACACCCCGTCACTGTATATGCTTGATCAACTTGAGAGATCCTAAAAGAACATTTTAACCCCAGCGAAGTGGATGACAAGAACCTTTCATAAGGTGATATAGATTCTCCTAGTTCACACTGATTCCTGGCTGCCAAAGCATTCCATCAAGAATGTCTGGTATGAAATATTTGACTCGTTATGTACATGTCAAGGTACACATTACCCTTGACATGCATTACTGTATGTAATACCAACATTGAGTCTGTAATCAATGACTTCCTCTGACTATCGCCCTGTCACTTCTAAATCCCTCTCACCGTTGACAGACAATCCCAACGCTGTGAGTATGAAAATATTCCATTCTGGAATAGTAGCAGCATAACATAAAACTCCAATGCCTTCAGGAGAAAGCAAGCTACTGGGCGCTGGCAGTGGGAATTGGTAGTTTGTCACACATACCCTTTCAGCAAAAGCTGCAGACAAACACTGTGGGCCTGACAAGAATGTTTCACTGGGATAGAGTTCTCGCCAATATGTTTGTCACTGTTTATTCTCATTAAAGAACAGCTTAGGCTCTGTAATTGAAGAGTCAGCTCATCCACTTAACATCTCCTTTTATCCCCATGACACATATGGCAAACGCTTGTAGCAAAATCAAGTTCACTGATAATACCAGTTAAGTGCAAGAAGCAAAAAGCAATCTGGTTGAAAATGACCTTGTCAGTTTGCGTGCAGCCCTGTGTTGAAAGGGTTCTGCAAGGTGTGTAGAGAGAATGTGTTCCCATTTGCACAGAGATCCAAAAGCCAAGGCAGCACGGTGGCTCAGTGGTCAGCAGCACTGTATCACAGAACCTGGGACCTGGGTTCAATTCCAGCCTTGGACCACTATTGGTGTGGAGTTATAGATTTAGCCTGTTTTGATAATGGGGAGCTGTCTTGGTTTCAGTATCTCAAGAGTGGACAAGATAGCATGTGTCTGTGGCTCCCAATGGAGAGTGTATGTAAAGGGAAGAAAGTATTATGGTTTTGCCAGCAAGGCAGCATACAAACAATTTACTGGGAGGCACCGGGACCTGGCAAAAAAACTCAGAGGCAAGCTCAGATCCACCAGCTCAGGAAACATTATTGTTGTCAGGCAGCTAACTACTTGAGCTCCTGGCTTCAACCTCCATGTTGGGCTATGTCCCACCTCCATTGGTCACTGGCTAACCAGATGGCTGGCAGTGCTTCAGTCCCTGCAGTGCCGCCAGGTGTGGTGGTCACTGCTTGAATGGCAGTTAGTACTTGAGCAGGGGAGTTGCTGTAGATGGGTCTGTGGGATGCTTCACCAGGACCAGTCAGACAGGCACCCGGGGTGGGGGACGGTTTTGCTATCTCAGGTATTTTCCACGATCAAACACCCCATTGGACATACAGGGCCCTACATGCGGGATGACCCCTGATTACACTGGTACTGAAGAATGACCTCAACAAGTTATAATTTAGTCATTTGAGGGCCTCATTTGAATGTCTACCCCTCCACTGGTAAAATGCCAATAGTAGGCAACATCTGCCTACCAGCCTGCCCCCTTGTGAGGGTGTGGGGCATAAAATTCCCACGATTGTCTTGGCTGGCACATAAGGTTTGGGTACTAACTGCCACTGAAGGCACGTATCCTGGTGTGGACCACTGTCTGTGCAAAGTAAGAAAGGAATTGCAATAAAAGTAACTTTTTCTTTCCCCTTCAGTTATCTCTCTGCAACCTTACTTTTTCTTGTTGTTTTGAAAGGACAGTCATTCAGCACATCCAAAAAGTACAAATTGGTCTGCGCATAACCACAGTGATTATATTTCCAATGTTATTCATTAGCTGCAAGAACTTTCGGGGTCTCTCAAGATGGTGAAAGTGAACTAAAGCAAGTTAACCTTTCCTTCCTGTGAAAGGAAGGCCAGCATAAGTACTCTCATTTGGGAATCTGGTCAATCTTTCTGATTGGCTGATAGTGGTTTTGGAATGGTTTGGAGGTGGAGGGAGATGAAAGCACTCTGGTTTAATGTCACTGGATTAGTAGTCCTGACACACAGACTAAGTTCAGTTTAATTCAATTAACAAACCTGAGCTTGAAAGCTAGTCTCTATAATAACCGTGAAAGTAAAGTTCATTGTTTGAGAAACTCAGCAAATCCTTTCGGGAAGGAAATCTGACATTCTTACATAGCGAGGCCTATGTGTAACACCAAACCCACAGCAATGTGGGTGATTCTTAATTGCCCTTGAATGGGTCTAACAGTGGGATTTTCCCTGGAGTGTCGGAGGTTGTGGGGTGACCTCATAGATGCTTGTAAAATCATGAGGGGCATGGATAGGGTGAGTAACCAAGGTCTTTTCCCCAGGGTAGCTAAGACCAAAACTACAGGGGCATAGTTTCAGGTGAGAGGGGAAAGTTTTAAAAGGGTATCTAAGGGGCAACTTTTTCACTTAGAGGGTGGTGCATGCCTGGAATGAGCTGCCAGAGGAAGTGGTGGAGGCGGGTACAATTACAACATTTAAAAGGCATCTGGATGGGTACATGAATAGGAAACATTTAGAGGGATATGGACCCAATTCTGGCAAATAGAACTAGATTAATTTAGCATATCTAGTCGGCATGGATGAGTGGACTGAAAGGTCTGTTTCCTTGCTGTATACTTCTATGACACCCACATTCTATGAAAGAATAAAGGAAAAAATAAGGCCCTGTGTGATCACCGTTACACATTTTCTCAAGTGTTCTGCCAAACAGTGACGTACAGTTCAGGACATTCAAAACTGTTTAGGAACATCCCTCCCCATTTCTTTAGCTCTTTCTTGGTGGCGTTGTCCTGCTTCCCTCATGAAATGAGCACTGTTGGCTTCATCATTAATTATTGTGAAGGCAATCTCCACTGCTGAAGCACATTTCCTGAATAAGTCTCAAAGGAGCGAGAAATTCTATAGAGAATGAAGGAAGATGATTACGAAAATATATTGGAACATGCTCTCCAGCAACGTTGGCCACATGTGTAAAACAACAGAAGATCTGTGGGAGGTGTTCAAAAAAATAAGTGATACAGCTTATATCCGTAAGGGGCAAGAGATTTACTTGCCAATAAAGAAGGCAGGAAGAATTAAAGAGGCAAGGTGAAAATAATAAGAAAATCAAGAAGACAAAAATGTAAAAGAAAATGTATTGTGCAGAAAAATATTATTGAAGTTTTCATTCTTTCACTCAACAGGACAGATGCAAGAATGCCAAATTTCAGAGGCAACCATGTATGAGATGGCTGACATGCAAGTTGTCTCTGATTGGTTAAGGTGTTCCCATGGAGACCAGTGAGATGTTGACTCCATGCTCTTGCCTCACAAAAAATGGCACAACATGTTCCTCTTTCCTGCAAAGGGCAAGTCCCTGCAACTTCTAGCGAGTATAACTGGGCCACTGTGCAAGACTTATACTGGACGCTAGTGTAATTCTCAACAACGCAGGGCTATTCAACAAATCATGCCCAATTGTGTCAGACATTATGTCGTATACCATACCACTGGTGTCTGTGATCAGAAGAGATGCAAAAAACAGTAAAGAACTGACAAAACAGGAAGAAAAAGGGAATATGGGAAAAAATGCAAGAGGGATATTAAAGTTAACAAAACATTTTTTTAAAATTCAATTTGGAAGTGGTAATGATTAGGAGTAAAGCCAACCCGTGGTGACTGATAATGGTGATATATCAATCAAAATGAAGAAATGGCAGACATACTGAATAATTAGTATTCCCAGTTTATTTTAATCAGTATTTCCAGCTAAGGAAGAGGCCTATGTGTCAAAAATTCTGAAGAAACAAATATTGAATCAGGAACATGGACTTTCCAAACTTAATACAAGCAGGATCATAAAGAAGATAATTGCGCGAATAAATAATAAAGCGAGAGGATCAGATAGCTGTCATTGCGAGTTCTGAAGGAAGTCAATGACAATATCTTTTCCTTTTCAATATATCACAAATTCTGTTCGGAAAGTGATGACTGAATCTGCTTTTACCGCCTGCACAAGCGGTGAATACCAGATCAGAACAAAAACCAAAAGAACAACGGATGCTGTAATTCAAGAACGAAAACAAAGTTGCTGGAAAAGCTCAGCAGGTCTGGCAGCATCTGTGAAGGAGAAAACAGAGTTAATGTTTCGGGTCCGGTTCTGAGGAAGGGTGACTGGACCCGAAACGTTAACTCTGTTTACTCCTTCACAGATGCTGCCAGACCTGCTGAGCTTTTCCAGAAATTTTGTTTTTGTACCTGATCAGAACAACCAACCGTGTGCACCAAATCTTCTTCTCTTTTTTTTAGATTAGATTAGATTCCCTACAGTGTGGAAGCAGGCCCTTTGGCCCAACAAGTCCACACTGACTCTTGGCACATCCCACCCAGACCCAACCCCCTATAACTGACACACCCCTGAACACTATGGACAATTTAGCATGGCCAATCCACCTAGCCTGCATACCTTTGGACTATGGGAGGAAACCAGAGCACCCGGAGCAAACCCACGCAGACACGGGGAGAATGTGCAAACTCCACACAGACAGTTGCCCCAGGCTGGAATTGACCCTGGGTCCCTGGTGCTGTGAGGCTGCAGTGCTAACCACTGAGCCACTGTGCTGTGTTTTTTGTCCTTTTCCTAAGTTTGTGTCTTCTAGTCACTAATTCTCCTGTCAGTGGTTTCTTTTCATCTACTGCACCAAAGGTTAGATGGTATGATAGAATATTCCCTACTTGTCTGGATGAGTGCAGTTCCAAGAACACTCAAGAGGTCAACACCATCCAAGACAAAACATTCCACTTGCTTGGCATCACATCCTCCACCTTCAACATTTACTCTCTTCACTACTGATGCTCAATAGCAGTCATCTATGAGATGCACTGTCGAAATTCACCAAATACATTTGTAACGACAAACTCATGAGAACATTACCATTCCAAGCTCCCCTCTAAGCTCCACTCCATCCTGACTTGGAAATATATCGCCATTCTTTCACAGTCACTGGATCAAAATCCTGTAATGCCGTGGCCAGCAGCATCGTGGGTGTCCATACATTCCCAAGGCTGCAGCAGCTCAAGAAGACTGTTCACCAAGCCCTTCTCAAGGGCACTTAGGGATGACCAATAAAGACGGGCCTAGCCAGCGACACCCACATCCCAAGAATGAATGTATAAAAAAAATGACTATGAAGTTATTTCTTAAAATTAATCACAGGCAGTGCTGAATAACTAGGTTACTTGTCTTCCATTTATAAAAACAACAGTTTACTGCAAATAGATCGACGATGCTGCACTGGTATGGAAGGATATGGACCAAAAGCGGATAAATGAGACTAGTTTTATTGTGAAAACTGGGCGGCATGGACAATCGGACGAAAGGACCTGTTTCCATGATGTAAACTTCAATGACTCTAAATTTCTGCTTCATCCTGTGTGCTCTAACATGGTTAACCTCTGTTTCTCTCCTTCCTCCCTGTTACTGGGGGGGGGGGCCTGTCATCTCTGTTATTACTCCAATAAATTGTTTTACGCTGACTAAAGACCAGGGATTATTCAGAAAC